>NC_054703.1:18630131-18678704 GCF_016097555.1 Gigantopelta aegis | reverse complement strand
CCACGACCACCACTACTACTACTACCCTCACTACCACCACTACTGCTACTACCCTCACCACCACTACTATTACCCTCACCACGACCACCACTACTACTACCCTCACCACCACTACTACTACTACCCTCACCACCACTACTATTACCCTCACCACGACCACCACTACTACTACTACCCTCACCACCACCATAACTACTACCCTCACCACCAACACTACTACTACTACCCTCACCACCACTACTATTACCCTCACCACGACCACCACTACTACTACCCTCACCACCACCATTACTACTACTACCCTCACCACCACCACTACTACTACTACCCTCATCACCACTACTATTACCCTCACCACGACCACCACTACTACTACCCTCACCACCACTACTACTACTACCCTCATCACCACTACTACTACCCTCACCACCACTACTGTTTCCCTCACCACTACCACTACTACTACTGCTCCTACTACTACCCTCATCACTGCTACTACCCTCACCACTACATCACTTCTACTACCCTCACCACCACCACTACTACTACCTTCACAACTACCACTACTACTACTGCTCCTACTACTACCCTCATCACTTCTACTACCCTCACCACCACCACCACTACTACCCTCACCACCACCACCACTAATACTACCCTGACCACCACTACCCTCACCACCACCTACACTACTACTGCTACTTCTACTACCATCACCACTACCACAACTACTATTGCTACTACTACTGCCCTCACCACTACCACCACTACTATTGCTACTACTACTACCCTCACCACTACCACCACTACTATTGCTACTACTACTACTACTACTACTACTACCCTCACCACCACCACCATTACTGCTGCTACTACTACAACAACACCAACTACTACTATTTATATTACTCAATTCTTTATTCAATTCGTTATTTACCTAGAGCTTTACAGCTCATCGGTACAAAAACCCACATACCTAACACACAGTGACTGCAAAATATAGTGTAGTGCAGGAGAATACAATATAAACCCACATACCTTACACACAGTGACTGCGCAATATAGTGTAGTGCAGGAGAATACAATATAAACCCACATACCTAACACACAATGACTGCACAATATAGTGTAGTGCAGGAGAATACAATACAAACCCACATACCTTACACACAATGACTGCACAATATAGTGTTGTGCAGGAGAATACAATACAAACCCACATACCTTACATACAATGACTGCACAATATAGCGAAGTGCAGGAGAATACAATATATACCCACATACCTTACACACAATGACTGCACAATATAGCGAAGTGCAGGAGAATACAATATAAAACCACATACCTTACATACAATGACTGCACAATATAGCGAAGTGCAGGAGAATACAATATAAAACCACATACCTTACATACAATGACTGCACAATATAGCGAAGTGCAGGAGAATACAATATAAAACCACATACCTTACATACAATGACTGCACAATATAGTGTAGTGCAGGAGAATACAATATAAAACCACATACCTTACATACAATGACTGCACAATATAGTGTAGTGCAGGAGAATACAATATAAACCCACATACCTTACACACAATGACTGCACAATATAGTGTAGTGCAGGAGAATACAATACAAACCCACATACCTTACATACAATGACTGCACAATACAGCGAAGTGCAGGAGAATACAATATAAAACCACATACCTTACATACAATGACTGCACAATATAGTGTAGTGCAGGAGAATACAATATAAAACCACATACCTTACATACAATGACTGCACAATATAGTGTAGTGCAGGAGAATACAATATAAACCCACATACCTTACACACAATGACTGCACAATATAGTGTAGTGCAGGAGAATACAATACAAACCCACATACCTTACATACAATGACTGCACAATACAGCGAAGTGCAGGAGAATACAATATAAAACCACATACCTTACACCATTCCACCAAACCAAAATTATAAGTGTCACGTGCCGCCCGCCGTGCCAGCGTTCGGTCGACGCGGACCACCAACCCGACTGATCGCAGGCAGGATGGGGAACCGTAGCACACCCACTGGGCTCCTGGCAGTCATAAAAGTTTAAAAAGTTAATTAGAAAAAGATTTCAACCACCCGCCTGTACGTCTCCCGGAGGGAAGAGCGACTTTCTGCACTCGACCGACATGCACTCCAATCTGGGAGACCAACGGAGGGAAGGTGGCGATCTATAACTAAGCTAAGTAATTAATACTACTTAACTCGTGACACCCGTGACTACCTGGATGGAACATCCACCCTACGCACTCAAACAGACTAGGTATTCCAACCCGGGGAGAGAACGGTGAAACGACAAAAGTAAAACCATATACCTAAATAAATTAGCTGGCACAAATGCAGCAATAAATTAACAATTACTCAAAACCTCCCGCCTGTACATCTCTTGGGTGGAAGAGCGATTTTAAGCACTCGACCAAACAAGCACTCCAGCCCGGGAGATCAATGGCGGGACGGTAGCGCGTGATTAATAACCGCTAGATATGACAATACTTGAATCGTGACACCTGTGACCCCTTGGCGGAACATCTACCCTTCGCACTCGACCAGACCACGTATTCCAATCCGAGGGGAGAACGGCGAAACGACAAAAGTAAAAGCATATACTTAACCTAGTTAGCTGGCATAAAGTAGCAATATAAATCAACAATTACTCAAAACCACCCGGCCGTGCGTCCCTTGGCTGGAAGAGCGACCTTAAGCACTCGACCAGGCATTCCAACCGGGGGATTAATGGTGGCAAATAATTGACAACCACTACAAATGCCAACGCCACGATATTATTCTACTGTAAATATGTTCATGTTCTGAAACTCGTGATTGACACCTGGCGTACCCACTAGCTTTTTTCTTCTTTTTTTTCTTTTTTTTTGCTAAATCCATCCAAACAACATTGTTAAAACAATCAACCAGGATAGGACACTACTAAATATCACCTATTTTTACAGCACTCCTCAGTGATCCAATCCAGCCAATCACGGATCAAGAACCACACCTAACTGAATAACTGCACGAATTTGTCTTTGCACTCGCACCATGTTCTTTATTACTGATGAATGAAATCTTAGCTGACTAAGGTAAGTCATCTGGGGCTCAGAGGAAAACAAGCAGGAAAACCAGATAGCTGAAGATAATAGTATGTATGTACAGTGGTATGCATGTACATCGGGGTTAGCGGGGGGTTAGTTTGTGTCGCTGGAAATGTGACCTGTGACATTTTGCGTTTGTGTACTTGACAGATTGTTTTCATTCATTGGTAATAAAGTTAAGTATGCCAAGCACTAGGCTTTTTAAACCAATACCTACACTATAAGGGTAACACCCTTCAAATTAGATAGCTAGGCTAGTTTAACTCCCCCTCCGTCATTGTATTCAATGCTATACAAAGACGGAGGGGGATGGGTGGTCATGATGACCGTTGAATTCACTAGAATAGGGACTTAAGACAATAGGTACAACCTTAAAACAAAACTAGGATTTACACACAGACTACACGCTCACTGCATCAGTACACAGGGTGCATTGACTAATGATAACAATGCCCCCGCCCCCCCCCCCCCCCCCCCCCATTTAATGGCCCAGCACGTGCTCTAATAATGAACCGGACAAAAGAATACCGGTTCCGAGTACACAATTGCAATGCACCCGGGGGAAACCGAACAAAAGAATATCGGCCTCCCCCACCCAAACCCTCAATACTTGCTGCTGGTGCAAACGTGTACTTGGTGACACTAAAGGAAGACACGGAGGACTACGCCAATATCATCACGTCGACCAACCCGGAACAAAACGCCTTGCCTGCCAGTGCCAACTACACAATTGCACGAGTCTCCTCTGGGTTGTCATGCCACGACCAGAAGCGGTCAGGTCCTTATCAGGACCCTACGGGCAACCTAGGGAGACAACCAGCATCATTAAAGGTCTATAACTAACGAGCTACTCTCGATTCACTAATATCAAAACCTATACTAGCTCGGCCATTTATCTTTCGACCAACCGTTCAAAATTGCGCCAAATTTCCTCAATCAAAACTGCGCACCCTTTCTCTTTGGCATTAACGGCTCCATTCAAAATTCAATAGCACCACCACCACCCACCCGCCTGCTACCGATTCAGTCGGGCTGCTGGTGCTTCCTTGCATCTGCCAGTGCAGGCGGTCCCTCCTCCCCCCCCCCCCCCACCCCACCTTTCTTGTCATGGACGGAGGAGCCGGCCAAGGCCGGCTCTTGTGCCCACGACAGGCGTGCGCTACAACAGCTTGTTCTGAATGTGCACGTAAAACGCTATGACCTGACCTGACCTCACAAATCGCCAAAACCTAAAACCATAATTATATTTAAGAATACCGTTGTTGTTTTTTTTGTTGTAAGAAATTTAAACCAGTATTTTACCATGCGAAACAGACGTATATATTCCATTCGAATTCTTCCAAGTTCAAAGTATACCATTATATTAAAAGTAGATTTATTCACTCCTAATAACCTTTTACAAAATTATAAATGCAACTTTTCTACCTCACTACCTTTATTAAAACCCCATATTTCACATGCGTAACATAAGATACTGTGACATACGTAGGCTATCAAACAAGTCTGACGCTGTTTTACAATTCGCACTCAAAGTTTTAGACCTAGATGCAACTAGTATTTTTGTAAGATTTCAGCTTTATAACAATACAGTTTATATATTTATTTTTACAAGTACAGTGATAATTGATTAGAATTAGTTGATTGGTAATCTGCCGTCTACCGTGGTCTCCACTGAGCAACCTGTCAATCAGACCAATGAGTGTCAAGCACGAATTAAATATGTGACCAGCAATCACAGACAGAGGAGAAACACGGATTGTTATGTTAAAATCTGCCGACGTTGTCTAGAAAAATAAATAAATTTTGCTAATTGTAGTGTTTCATATTTGGATTTTAATGATAACAAATTGATAAGTTTATTAATCGAAGGTCACGTACAATAATATGTTAGATACTTAGTTCTTAGGTCTCTGTAACATGGACATACAAGCAAAAAGTTATATTAATTCTCTATTGTATTCATATTACAAACAGGGCAGATTCTTTGTTCATTTGGAATATTTTCAAATCTCCCATTTTCGATATTAATATTTAACACACCACATCTAAAATTAAACAGTTAAATACGAAACTTCAATATATAAATATTATCCATGTAATTGTCAAAAATATAATCTTGTTTATAATGACAGTACATTGATAGACGTGAGCATGTAGATAACTTATATACGCCGACGATACTTTCATTTCAACTTATTTTCGTGTTTATATCCAATTAAGGTTCAAGCACGCTGTCCTGGGCACACGCCTCAGCTATCTGGGCTGTCTGTCCAGGACAGTGGGTTAGTTGTTAGTGAGAGAGAATTGGGTGTAGTGGCCTTAAACCTACACATTGAGCCCGTAAGGACTCGCTCTGGGTTGGAGCCGGTACCGGGCTGCGAACCCTGTACCTACCATCCTATAGTCTGATAGCTTAACCACTGCGCCACCGAGTCCGGTGCCGACGAAACTGCACTTCTTGCAACAAATGACTGCGATCTACAGCAATCCCTAAATATGTTTTCCCAATACTGTATCAGATGGAAACTTAGAGTCATAATAAAAAAAAATGGTTTTAATGAAAGCTGAAATGACTACAAAAAGAGTATTCTAACTCAGAATTCATGAGCTAGAAAATATAAAAGAATACAAAAAAATAGGTTTAACTATGACCAAACTAAACAAATGTAATATAATTAAAAAACACTTACACAAAAGGTGACAAAAGACAATAATTGTTCAATGGAATGTAAACTAAAGCTATTTGACTCCATGGTACTTCCGATCCTATTATACGGGTGTGAAATATGGGGTTATGAAAATATTGACATTATTGAAACTATTCATATATAATTCTTGAGACACATACTTAGATACTACCCGTGAAAAAAACCCCGGAACACCACTGTTCATGTTATACGGAGAACTAGGACGAAAACCCCTAAAAATCATTAACGTTTTATTGGCAAATATTGATAATTTTGCCTAATTTTAATTTGTTGTGAGAGCCAAGTTAACGATAGAAAAAAAGTATGTGATATCCAAACATCGCTCATTCCTAAATGCTCCAAAATAGTTTTAATACTAGTGAGCCAATTATAATTTATTATATTTGTAACATGATCTGTCAACATAAATCTGTATAGGCGAAATGATCATTTTGATTTTTTCCCTGAAATAATGCGTGCCCAGTAACAAACCATTCTTCTTTGAATATTTAATTCCACGGGCACTTTCCCCAATTCTCCGTATAACATAAATAATGGGGTGGATTTTTTTTGTTGGCAAGGTGTGTCGGAAGAAATGTATTTGAACAGAATCGCATATATCGTTTTCTCCATATCCCCAGACTTCGCAACCGTATAACAAGATTGGGAGAACCACTGATTCAAACATTTTAAGTTTACACTCAATCAATAGATTATTGTCTTTAGATTTCGCCAATTCAAAATACATAGCTTTAGTTGCTTGATGTTTTAATTGGGCCTTTGTCGTTTTAAACTTATTTAATTTGCTAAACGTGACCCCAAAGTATTTAAATTCCTTAACATTTTCAAGAACATATTTTCCAATTTTGAAAGTATATTTATAATCTCTGCATTTCCATTGAAAATTAAAACTTTAGTTTTTGAGATATTTATCTTTAGTTCCCATTTGTTACAGCACTGATCGAATACGTTTAGTGTGTGTTGTTAATAAGCGGCATTGGTAGCTAGTATAGCAGTATCATCTGCATAAAGTAAGCAAAGTATGTGATTGCCGATGTCGAGCTGGTTTTGTTAGTTTTCACTGATGAGGTAACATCTTTACATCCAAAATTAATAAATTTTCACCCTGACGGACGCCGTTGCTGCATGGGAATAATGAAGATGTTTTACTGTTTGCATATATTAATGATTTTATGCTTTATACATTTGGTAGATAATTTAAGACAATTTACCGTTTATGCCATAATCCAGTAGCTTATGCCATAAGTATATACGACATACCACATCAAACGCTTTCTGGAAATCGACAAAAGTGCAGAATAATTTCTGGGTGGGTTTTTTTTTAAATATCTATCAAAATATGTAATGTGAATATATGGTCTATTGTTGAATATCCTTTTCGAAAAGCTGACTCACTCAAAATATCATTTTCTTCAATAAATGTTTTTAAACGGTTATTCAGTATAGTTGTAAATAATTTAGAACAACAGCAGAGTAAAGTTATGGGTCGATATTGTTCAGGTAATGAACGGTCCCCTTTATTTTTATAGATTGGGATAATTGTACCTTTAAACCATTCGTCTGGGAAAACAGAATGATCTAGTATTGTATTAAACAATTTAACGCAGAATGGAATGAATAAGTCAGCAGTAGATTTAATATATTCATTAGTTTCTTGGTCGGTGCAGGTGTCGCGAAATATATTCGCCCCCCTAGAAAATCGCCGGCCGGCGGATTTATTTCTCGCCCCCCTCCAAATATTTTCGTCCCTCCCCCCCCCCTCCCCCCTATATAATGTGTTATATATAGGACGATGATCTATTTCTACCATAGTCCATACGCATACAAATTATGTGCTGTCTTTAATAGTCATCGAAAAAAGAGAGAAATATCCTTATTTATTACATATCCATTCAATCTTAGTATAGTAATAAAGACCATTCCGATCCGTGCAATTAAAAAATCTTTTATTGAACATATGTCCAATAAAAGCCTGAACTATTTTTGGGGGAATCCCCCATATTATTGTTTGAGAGTTAGCTCCCTTGAATGTTTATTAATATTTTATTATTTTATTAATTTTAAAATAAATAAATAAACTAAAGAAGGTATGTAATAAATACAGAACTTCACATACGTTTTTTTCGTTCCTATTTATTGCACTTGCAAGAATATATACCACTCGACCGCTACGCGGTCTCGTGCTGTATATTATTCTTGCGCACAATAAACTCGTGCAATAAATAGGAACGAAAAAAAACGTATGTGAAGTTCTGTGTATATATTACACTTTTTGGAAACAGTTCTCAAGCGAATTACTCTCTAATTATACAACATTACATTAGAAGAATACCCTCTATTTTACCTTTAGTTTACACTGTCTATGATTATAATTAATTTCTATCTATAGTATAGAGACTATAGACGATATTTTATTTCTTTATTTCATTTCTGAATGCAGTGCCCCGATTTCCTCCATAAGGTATTCATACGTCATGCATTTTAAAACATTTCAGAAAGACATTAATCCATGGATATGATTTGAATAAAAAAATATACTCTCCGTCAAATATATAAAACTCAGATAATATGTTTCGCTTGTAGTGACGACTTCTATTGTAAACTGAATTATATAATTATAGGGGTCACTTTATTATCCATTATACAAGTGATTCTACTGATGTAGTGGCGTATATTTAGGAGAGTTTTGGGCTATCCTGGCAGTGTACTTATCTAATATGATGATGTATATACACACACAGGGTGAGCTTCTCTTGTTTCATTCTCCTGCTAGTGCACTATTATAATTTGCATAGTAGAGAAAGTTGTTTTACTCCACCAGTAATATATTGGTCTACTATGATAATGTATTTAGCTCTCCGGTTAGTCTATATAATAAATAACTATGTGATAAATAGAATCTCACATCCGTGCTAATTTTATTGCAGTGGGTGTGTGGGGATGGGGTGGGGTGACAGAATAACTAAAAATGAGTAAGGGGCGAATATTTTATGGGGGTGATTCTATTTCGTGGGTCGGGGCGATTCTATTTCAAGGGGAGAGGTTTTATTTCGAAATAGATTCGCCGGGGGACGAAAATGTTACGGGGGCGATTCTATTTCGTGACACCGGCCGCTTTGTTATTTTTCAGTTGATTTATGGCCCTTTTAATTTCGTCTTCGCTAAATTTTCCGTTTATGATATCATTATTATTTACTTCGTCAATTACTTCGTTTATATTAAAATCTGGTACAGTATCATTTTGGTCACTCTCATTTAGATCACTGGAATTTTTTTTAATGTCTGGTGTTTCTGGTGTTTTTGGTCCCTTAAATATTTTATAAAATTCTTTTGGGTCATCGGAACGTAGTTGTCGCATTTTCTTTTCCGTAATGAATTTACCTTTTGAAATGGCTTTTGCTATACACTTTTTATAAGATTTACTAGCATTTGTTAATCTAACTTTGTTAGCTATATTTTTAATTATTGCACACTGCTTTTTCGACTCGTGAAATTTTGTTCGTAGATTCTGACACATTTTCCCAAACCAAGGTCGCTTACTGTTTAAAGCGGGAGCCCAGAGAGGTTTACTTAGCATCGTGAATACAAAAGGTTTGAGGCCCGGACTATGTAGGAACAGAACAGAACTTTATTACACTCAGGCCGTTATGCAACGGCGTAAGAGGAACATACATATTCTGATTTTGACAAGATGGTTAACAAGACACAATAATAGGAATACATTGCTTGGTACAATTATGAATACAAATACAAATAGAGTACATGACATTACATTATAAAGATATGTGTATAAATAATATAAATGCATGGTGTCAGATTATAGAGATTTGTGTATTAACAATATAGATATATTCCGCGATGTAACAGAGTAGAGATATATTGTAAAATATAATTATTCAGAATATTTTAGTTACAATTGTGTACTTTACAATTCTTGATATTACAATATATAGATATAAATAAAATAATAAAAGATAATAATAAAAATAAAGTTTCATAAATTAAAACTAAAGACATAAAATAATGTAATACGATTTAAAATATATCAAGTATAGTTGTATGGTGACCTTTAGTTTTATTAACTGGTTGATGTATGGTAATTTTGGTTGTTATTTGTTATTGGGTATTGTTGTCGATATGGGCTTTTATATACTTGATAAATTATATTCATGAATTTAGCTATTTTTTTAGTGTGCTTATTCTTTTAAAGCTCATAAGTTCACTAAATTTATATATATTTGGTCGTATATAATAATATGGACATAAACATTCTTTCCGGGTATTATTGAAAAAACCCCACATACAAATAAATAATGAAATTCGTCTCCTATATCGTTTTTATCACAAATAGGACAAAGTCTATCTTGTAATAGAACTGTATCCCAACGTCCAGTCTCAACAGGTTAGAAGTTCTAAATTTTATCATAACGGTCCATAATTTTTCAGGAATAATATTAAGATAATTTTCAAAATTTAATTGCTCTTTAAAATATTCGTAGGTTTTACTTCTCGATGATTCTGAAATATTATTTTTCCATGTTTGTAAATACTGGTCGTTTTGTCGTATGCTAATTTGTTGTGATAATCATTTTACCAATAGAAAGGTTTGTGATAGCCATATATTACTCATTTCCTAGATTATGTAAAATATTTTTAACAGCAGTAATCCAGTTATAGTTAGTTCCATTGCTAATATGGTCTCTCATCATTGATTTGTATACTAATAGATTGTTTCCCCGAGATAACTCGTGCCCAATAACAAATTAATCTTTTGTGGATAATCAACTCGACTGGCATTCTACCAAGTTCACCATATAACATGCCAATTGGGGTCGCTTTGTTCACAGGGAGAATATGTCTAATGAAATTGATTTGAACAGAGTTATAGATGTCGTTGTTTCCGTATCCCCATATTTCACAGCCATATAATAATATTGGCAGAAACATCGAGTCAAATATTTTGAGTTTACATTCTATTGATAGATGACGATCTTTTGCTTTTGCCAGAACGAAATACATAGCCTTTGTCGCCTGTTCTTTTTTTAAGTCTAATCTTAGTATTTTTGAATTTATTTGGTTTAGTAAAAGTGGCACCTAAATATTTGTATTTTTTGACATTTTCGAGAGTAGTTTTTCCAATCTTAAAAGTATATTTATAATCTTTAGAATTTCCATTAAAAATTAAGACTTTTGTTTTTGTAGTATTTATTTTAAGTTTCCAAATATTACAATATT
Organism: Gigantopelta aegis; assembly: GCF_016097555.1. Taxonomy (NCBI): domain Eukaryota; kingdom Metazoa; phylum Mollusca; class Gastropoda; order Neomphalida; family Peltospiridae; genus Gigantopelta; species Gigantopelta aegis. The sequence continues at coordinate 18,667,602 of NC_054703.1, read as the reverse complement.
GATAGAATACTGTATATTTAACGTGTGTTGTAAATTGACCGCACTTGTTGCTAGTAAAGCAGTATCGTCAGCGTACAATAAGCAAAGAAGATGTATTCCAAAGTCTAGTGTGTTATTTGTATTATCTGCGATGGACGAAACGCCTTCATAACCGTGGTTAAGTAAATAGTTTTATAGATCATTTAAATACAAGGAAAATAAAATCGGGGATAAATGTTTACCTTGACGTACACCATTATGGTATGCGAATAATGGTGGTTTGTTGTTATTTACAAATATTAATGACTTTATACCTTGATACATTTGATAAATGATTCTAAAGAATTTACCATTTATGTTATTTTCTAGTAACTTGTGCCATAGATGTGCTCTTGGGATCATATCGAAAGCTTTTTCAAAATCAACAAACGCGCAATATAGTTTATTTTTCCTTTTTTTCAGGATACTAATTAGTGAATGAAGTGTAAATAAGTGATCTGCAGTTGAATAACCTGTGCGGAAAGCAGCCTGGGCTTCGCTCATAACATCGTTTTCTTCAATAAAAGTAGTTAACCGGTTATTTAATACAGTTGTAAATAACTTTGAACAGCAACATAGTAATGTAATTGGCCGAACGTTTTCAGGAGATGAACTACTACATTTATTTTGAAAGATTGGTATAATTATTCCAGTCAGCCAATACTTCTGGATACATACTATGGTCTAAAAGTATATTGAAGAGTTTAACATAGAATGGGAGCAATAAATGGGCTGTCGATTAAATATATTCGTTAATTATTTTATCTACACCTGCTGCTTTATTGTTTTTTAATTGTTTTATAGATTTTAGTATTTCATCCTCGCTGAATCTTCCATTTATAATATCATCCTTGCTTACTTGGTCTACGAGATCATCAATATTTATGCCGGGCACTGTATCAGCCGATAGGTCCTTATTTAATTGACTGAAATAATTAAAGAAGTCTTCAACCGGTGGTACTCCTTGCTGCTAATCGGAAAGAGTAGCCCATGTAGTGGCGACAGCGGGTTTCCTCTCAAAATCTGCGTGGTCCTTAACCATATGTCTGACGCCATATAACCGTAAATAAAAAATGTGTTGAGTGCGTCATTAAATAAACATTTCTTTCTTTCAACCGGTGGTACACTTTCTGTCCTGCTTTTTGTCATCTGTTTTTAACAGCCTCATGTTCTGCTCTGTTTTAAATTTGTAATGAGAACAAGATTTAAATATATATTTCTTATACCATTTACTTGCGTTTGTTAGATTCATTTTATTTGCTATAGTTTTATGTTTCGAAATTTTTTTTTGCCTCAAAATATTTTGTTCATAGAAGCTTACATCGTTTACTGAACCAGGGTCGCTTATTATCTGGCGAAGTGTCAGATCTAAACGGCCATTCTTAAGTGTCATCCCCTGTACCAATCCGAGGGGCCGCCCCTCAAAATACCCCAAATTTTAAGTTTAATTAGCATGGTGGAGTACACCAATCAAACCTACACCAAAAGTTTGCTGTTGATGTACTAATTAAGATCCACTTAAGAACGCCCCTAATTAGCACTAATTATAAGTGTAATTAGCATGGTTGAGTACATCAACGAAACTGATGCCAAAATATTATTTAGGGTACCCTGACTAAGGATCAGTGATTCTTTGGTGTCAACCTCTGTACCGAATCCACTTAAGAACGGGTAAAAAAAGTCAAACTCCACCCAATTTTAGGTTTAATTAGCACAATCGGGTACATCAACGAAACTAACGTTAAACTTTTCTCTGTTGATATACTAATTAAGTTCCACTATTTTTAAATGTCAACTCCTGTATTTAGTCGACTTAAGAACGCCCCTAATTAGCGCTAATTAGAAGATTAATTAGCGTGATTGAGTACATCAACGAATCTGATGCAAAAATATTCATTAGGGTACCCCGACTAAGGATCAATGATTCTTAAATATCAACCCCTGTACTGAATTCACTTGAGGTCAAAGGTCACAATTTGCCCAATATCAAGTTTATTAGCATTCACGAGTACATCAAAACATTAATATGTTCTCTGTTGGTATGATAAACAAGACTCGTGATTCTTAATGTCAATTCTTGTAGTTAGTCTACTTTAAATGCAAAGAGTGTGAAATGAAAATGTATGATTAATATAACTAAATAGTTTTCTATTTGATTGTAATATTATATGAATATGATAATATGACTATTTCCACATTTGAACAATGAAATATTATATTTACTTGATCTAGTCATTGCCTTTAATTCTCAGTGTGAGTGTTATAGCAGTGATACTTTTTGCATGAACAAGAGTTGTAATAGTTATACATACATTGATCCATTGTTTTCACCAGTGTCTAGTGAAATTCTGAGTGTACTATTAGTTGAACAGTGAAAAGTCTGGTATACCAAACTTAAGATACAAATTAGTTCATACGGTCCATAGGTGATGGTTCTGGGTGATGTAATGGCACTAATTTGAATAATCAATTTTGGGGAATTCTGTCCAAGCTGCAAGCCACACGATATACTATCGATTCCGTGCCAAAACACATGATATAAAAAAAGGGATTTCTCCAAAACCACAGCACGAGTAAAGAATGTGAGTATATGATTATACTAAATACAATCAAAATCCACGACTAGGTCAAAACGAAAAGTGTGTCCCTAAATCTAAACTAAGTTATTGATGTGATCAAAATTCAACTGAAGGTTCATTATTCTGATTAGTCACCAGACAGAAAGAACATTATCGATCAAAACAGAACTTGAGTTCCAGTCTGGTTCTAATTCATTGCCTGCCTAAACAATTTTCACCTTCCTTAATCTTCATCCTCAGATAGGACTGCCTCATTATCAAATGATACTGTCATGTCTTCCTCTTCGATGCTCTCATCATCATCGGTCTCGTTTTCATCTGGAATGAGGGTTTCTGGAAGTTGTGTTCCTTCATGCCATATCAGTTGAATAAGATCCGTTGTCAAAACCCCAACCATTTGATGCAGTTGGATGTTGTTGGATATCAGTGAGATCGGCATTCACCCACATTTGTGCAACAAATGATGCATGTTTCATATGCATGTTTAGCTCTGCCTCACATTGTGGAATGGCACTTGTATTTATGCCCTTCAGCTTCTCCAACGGATTCTTTGTCGTTGACTTTGGTTCATAACCCTTTTCAAATATCTTGTATCGAAAGGCATTGAGTGTTGTCTTGCTTGTATCCTTTGCTCCATAGATGCTAGAGGTAAATGTTTGCAGGGTATTTTGTGTGTTATGACTGAGTTCTGCTTCAATCGCCATATCTTCAAATGCTTTTTGTACCTCTGTATTCTTTTCCAGCTTAGCAATGGTCTCAACTTTACCTTGCGAACAAATTATCCAGTGTAGTCACTACTGCTGAGTGCATGGAATCATGGTAGTGCTGCACATATCTGAGGGTCAAGTATCTGCTAAATAGCGGTTATATTGATATATCTGCGGTTATTTTTGGCAGCTGTACCAACATCCATCCAGAGTGGCGACTCAAACTTTCTGCAGTGATACAACATGATTACTGCTATGTCAGTGTCTGACACACGGATAACTATGTCTCCTTTTAACCCAGTCTTGTGAGTGTCATCAACTGCTTTTGCATGAAGGCATATTTTGGTATCCGCCTCCTCGTGGTTATTTCTAAGGTCATCGACCACATCGCACTTGAGAACTCCATCTACAACTTTGAAATGATAGCATTGCCCGGCTAATATCAAGGTAGACCTGACGGCTTCCAATTACCTGTGCATATTGCTGGTCCTGCCACTCTCTTGCCAGGAACTGTGGCAGTTTGTTTTTTATGTCTTCAAAGCCTTCTGAATAAAATTAGCTAGGGTGACTCTCTCCATTTCAAACGAACGGATTACAACAGAACGAAAATCCACCTTGTTTGGGCACGTACAGTTTCAAAATCTCCACATGCTTCTAAATGGTTTAACCAGAGCCCTACAACTGTTATATTTACTGTGGGAAAGTGCATATAAAAGACCCTTTTGCGGCTAATAGTAAAATGCGACAGGTTTTCTCTCATGACTTTCATCATTACCAAGTCCCCACCTGGAGGGACTGATCGCTAGTTATGGATCGCTGTTGGAGTACCGCGTCGCGTACACCGGGTCACTAGGGAACTAGGAAGAGGAAACGTGCGCCAGGGGCGGCTTATGCGGGGACAAAGCTGGCGGCTCAACCGCCAGTGGCGGTCCCGTCTGCGTCGCCGCCCCCACCACGACCAAACCGGACGGATCGACGGGAGGCGACTCGCCAACCAGCCGGACCGACTGTTCAGATGCGGGAAGTGGAGCAGCCAACCAGTGCACCGCGACCAGCGTCACCTGTTCCCGCTCGTCGTTCGTCTGCGTCGAGACCCCCACCCACGGGGGACTCCGTGACGGCGACTCTGGATGTTGGGGCTGTCAAGAGGAAGATCGTGACCCCCCCCCCCCCCCCCCCCGGGGGGGACGAACCAGCCAAGACGCGGCCTTCTATTTCCTCTTCGGGTGACTGGAGAGTGGCAGCGCGGAAGATCAAAGGCCAGTACTCTTAAGTACTTGGTGGGAGACGTCACGGACCCCGACAGATTGCCAGGCGGGGTCTACGAAGAAAACTTCAAGACGTTTCCCGATGGCCACCAGGTCGCCATCCACATGGTCAAACTACGGCGAGTGGAAGCTATAGTAGTGACGTCGCGCCGGGATGATCTTTACCGACAGGGATTCCTCAGGCATGACATGGATAACAACACCATCCACAGAATCATGGAGATCGTCACCGGCGCCCAGTACCCACAGATGGTCCACTGCGTTAGCACCCACAGCTACAGGAGACTGGTGCCTCACTTTGAGGAGAGGAACATCATCACCTCCCCGTAGATGCTATGCACCCAAACGGCCTTAACGAGGCCACTCGCGTGGACATATCGATCGAACTTTAAACTTTTAGATCTGCGTTCAAAATTTTATGTCGAAATTACTTTTTTTTTTTTTATATTATTAAATAGTCCGATCCTCTCTTCTTTCTCTTATTTAATTTTGGACTGTCCTTCTAAAATGCTCCAAATTATATAAATATTCGACCGAGCAGTCAATTCTTTTTACTTTTGGCTTGTAACCTTTTTTTTTTATTTTAAATTTTATCTATTAACTTCTTTACTAATTGCTATTTTCAAAATTCTGCCCAGTTTATCGGAGGTCGGACTCGGGGTGGGCGTGTTCGAAACCCTAGTGGTATATGGGCACGTTAAACTAGTTATCATCATCATCATCACTAAGAAGCGACTGGCTCTTGTTCCGGATATATACGTAACCAAAATAACATTTCTTTGTTTTGTAGATGAAGAGTTGCAACACCTAAAAGATTGATTAAACATTTACACACTGACCATAACACATGAATAGATACTCGTACACGGAGTTCATTCAAATTTAAAGGGATTGTTGCTTCACTATTTGTCAGCTCGACACGATTTGTCACGTACACTCAACACACGATTTGTCACACGATACACGATATGTCACTCTTTGGCCAATATAATTTTTTTTTTTTTTTTTGGGGGGGGAGGGGGAGCACCTTTCTCTCCCGTTGCCTCTATATTTTTTAGTTTGTTTTAAAGGCGCTAACATTACTTACAATTTTCATATCCATTATATTTTTGGATGTCGTAATGTGATCAATAGCTCAACCATTAGACTTGATGATCACTGCCCTGCAGTCATGTTATAAGTTAGTGCGTATGTGAATGAAGTTTTTTTGTTTACACCACTATTTTGACCACATTGATTTATCTATCAGCTAATGATGTCAAACATGTGGTAATTATGTCTGGAAGGAAGCACATATTTTATTTAACGACGCAATCAACACATTTTTATTTACGGTTATACGGCGTCAGACATATGGTTAAGGACCACACAGATATTGATAGCGAAAAAGCGCTGTCGCCACTTCATGGGCTACTCTGTTCGATTAGCAGCAAGGGATATTTTATATGCACAATCCCACAGACAGGATAGTATATACCACGACCTTTGTTTCACCAGTTGTGGAGCAGTGGCTGGAACGAAAAATAGCCCAATGGGTCCACCGACAGGGATCGATCCTTGGCCGATCGCACATCAAGCGAACGCTTTACCACTGGGCTACGTCCCGCCCCTAATTATATCTGATCACCACCACTACCATCACCACCACCGCTACTACTACTACTACTACTACTACTACTACTAATAATAATAATAATAATAATAATAATAATACCATAACCACCACCACGACTATCACCTCCATGATCACCACTACAATCACCATCACCATCACCACTACAATCACCTTAATCATTACACATTAACACTACAGTTACCATTACCACTACAATCACCATCACCACTAGAAACACCTTCACCACTACAATCACCTTCATCACTACAATAACTATCACCACTACCATTACGACAATCGTCCATCACCACTGCAATCACCATCACCATTACACACCAACACTACTACAATCACCATAATCACTACAATCATCATAACATTCACGATCACCGCTACAGTCACCACAACCTCCACCAGTACAATCACGACCATCACTACAATCACCATCACCAATACAATCACGACCACCACTATAATCACCATCACCACTACACTGACCATCACCACTACAGTCACCATCACAACTACAATCACCATCACAACCATATTCACCACTACAATCACCATCACCACTACAATCACCATCACAACCACACTCACCACTATAATCACCATCACCACTACACTGACCATCACCACTACAGTCACCATCACAACTACAATCACCATCACAACCATATTCACCACTACAATCACCATCACCACTACAATCACCATCACAACCACACTCACCACTATAATCACCATCACCACTACACTGACCATCACCACTACAGTCACCATCACAACTACAATCACCATCACAACCACACTCACCACTACAATCACCATCACCGCTACAGATCACCATCACAACCACACTCACCACTACAATCACCATCACCACTACAATCACCATCACCGCTACAGATCACCATCACAACCACACTCACCACTACAATCACCATCACCACTACAATCACCATCACAACCACACTCACCACTACAATCACCACCAGCACTACAATCACCATCACCGCTACAGATCACCATCACCGCTACAGATCACCATCACAACCACACTCACCACTACAATCACCACCAGCACTACAATCACCATCACAACCACACTCACCACTACAATCACCACCAGCACTACAATCACCATCACCGCTACAGATCACCATCACAACCACACTCACCACTACAATCACCATCACCACTACAACCACCATCACCACTACAATCACCATCACCACTACAATCACCATCACCGCTACAAATCACCATCACAACCACACTCACCACTACAATCACCATCACCACTACAATCACCATCACCGCTACAGATCACCATCACAACCACACTCACCACTACAATCAATATCACCGCTACAGATCACCATCACAACCACACTCACCACTACAATCACCATCACCACTACAATCACCATCACCGCTACAGATCACCATCACAACCACACTCACCACTACAATCACCATCACCACTACAATCACCATCACAACCACACTCACCACTACAATCACCACCAGCACTACAGTCACCATCACCGCTACAGATCACAATCACCATCACAAATACTATCACAGTCACTATTACCACCACCATGATCACAACCACTATCGTGACTACCACCATCACCACCACTAACATCACATCCATCACCACCACCACCAACTACCAATACCATTACTATCATTAATACTACTGCCACCACCATCGTGTTCAACCACTAACACCAACATCAGTACAACCACTACCACCACTACTATTAGCAACAGCATGATTTGGGTTTTTTTCCTTTTCGGTTGACCCAGTTTCACGCTCTAGAACAAGTGTAACAAGTGTAGCAAATAGCAAAATTATCTCACAAAGCCAATATCCGCTTATTAAATAAACACTAATTTCGTTTCCTTACAAAGTGTGACTTCTACAGGAGAAATAAATGAGTGTTTTGTGATACCGTTCGCTAAGACCGAACCATATGTCTACCAGTCTACCAGCGATCATTTCCGGCCGGATGTCCCCGAAACTCTTGTAACCCAATAAAATGGTCAGCAATGGTGTGAAAGTCATATTAACATGTCGCCATCCCAATAGACTACATGCCAGTAATCAAGTTAAGCCTTCTTCCGTTTTGTAATTGATTTTTCAAGTTTTAAACAAGTGAAAACGGGCTTATTTTCAAAACGTACTTGTCCTGGTTGAGAAATGAGCATGCTGGACTGGTCTTAACAATATGTGTGCAAGGCAATGTATAGGCGTAGGGGAGCGAGCTTGTTTCCTACCCATGGCAAAGGCTTACGGTTTTCAGAGCAAAAACACGGTTTTTCTTCAGAATAGAATGGCCTACATATTGTATTCACTTCGACTTGGTGGTTTCGCTGTGGTGAGTTAATGGTCCGCTACTGTGTGTGTGATTAGTTTATCCGATTTTATAACAAAAGCATTACGTTAATCGTTTCATGTCTGGGTTTCTGCCAAAGTAGCCATTGACAATAAAATCTACATATGAATTTTGGCTAAATCTTTTTTACATTCTACACGCAGGTTAATGAGTAACCGACCAAACCCTAACATAGACGTATCATATTGGAGAAAGAAAATGTATGTAATACAACCTGTCTGTTAAGGTTCTGTTTTGGTGAAAGGATTCTGGCGCATGTAGTGGAACACTGTAACAGTGACAGGCCTCCTATAGACGGAGGTGGAACAATACATCGTGATCCAAGTTTAGCTATCTGTAGGGAATACGTTTTGAGCATAGATACTATACTGAATATACTGTTATGCATTGTAGAAATGCTGTATTGTTCTGGTGCATATTACCGTTAATATTCTCGGAAGAAAATATATTAGGATTTTTAGCGTAGTAATTGCCATTATTGAGCAGTTTCCCACCAGCAGAGCCTTCGTGACGTCTAACATTGCATGTCTAACATCACTGTCTGTATAGTAATTGATTCTCGTCCCACTGTTTATAGTAGCTTTAGTATCGTGAGGTATAACATTACATGTCTAACATCACTGTTTGTATAGTAATTGATTCTCGTCCCAGTGTTTATAGTAGCTCTAGTATCGTGAGGTCTAACATTACATGTCTAATATCACTGTATGTATATTAATTGATTCTCGTCCCACTGTGTATAGTAGCTCTAGTATCGTGAGGTATAACATTACATGTCTAACATCACTGTTTGTATAGTAATTGATTCTTGTCTCAATGTTTATAGTAGCCCTAGTATCGTGAGGTCTAACATTACATGTCTAACATCACTGTCTGTATATTAATTGATTCTCGTCCCAGTGTTTATAGTAGCTCTAGTATCGTGAGGTCTAACATTACATGTCTAATATCACTGTATGTATATTAATTGATTCTTGTCCCACTGTGTATAGTAGCTCTAGTATCGTGAGGTATAACATTACATGTCTAACATCACTGTTTGTATAGTAATTGATTCTTGTCTCAATGTTTATAGTAGCCCTAGTATCGTGAGGTCTAACATTACATGTCTAACATCACTGTCTGTATATTAATTGATTCTTGTCCCAATGTTTATAGTAGCTCTAGTATCGTGAGGTCTAACAGTACATGTCTAACATCACTGTCTGTATATTAACTGATTCTCGTCCCAGTGTTTATAGTAGCTCTAGTATCGTGAGGTCTAACATTGCATGTCTAAGATCACTGTCTGTATATTAACTGATTCTCGTCCCAGTGTTTATAGTAGCTCTAGTATCGCGAGGTCTAACATTGCATGTCTAACATCACTGTCTGTATATTAACTGATTCTTGTCCCAATGTTTATAGTAGCTCTAGTATCGCGAGGTCTAACATTGCATGTCTAACATCACTGTCTGTATATTAACTGATTCTTGTCCCAATGTTTATAGTAGCTCTAGTATCGTGAGGTCTAACATTGCATGTCTAACATCACTGTCTGTATGGTAATTGATTCTCGTCCCAATGTTTATAGTAGCTCTAGTATCGTGAGGTCTAACATTACATGTCTAACATCACTGTCTGTATATTAATTGATTCTCGTCCCAGTGTTTATAGTAGCTTTAGTATCGTGAGGTCTAACATTACATGTCTAATATCACTGTATGTATATTAATTGATTCTCGTCCCACTGTTTATAGTAGCTCTAGTATCGTGAGGTCTAACATTGCATGTCTAACATCACTGTCTGTATATTAACTGATTCTTGTCCCAATGTTTATAGTAGCTCTTGTAAATTAAACTAGATTGTACCCCTTATCATTTGCCATATATGATTACCAATAACGAACACGGCACAAGTTAGTTTTGTTTAACGACAACACTGTAGCATATTGATCCACTGACTGTTGGATGACAAACATTTGGTAATTCTGATACAATATGATCTTAGGGGAACCTGTTTCATTTTCCATTAGCAGGAAGGGTCTTTTTAAATGCACTTTCACATAAGACAGAACACCACTTACCACAATATATGATATACCAGTTGTAGGGCACTGGTTGGGACGGAGGATAGGATGGTGGAATGGATTCACTGTTGAAAATTGATCTACTTTTCATCGGCTATACAGACACTGATACTGCAAAAAAAAAGTATATTTATTACGTACTTTCAGTCAGTAAAGAGCCGTGTTACTGTTACCGACGAAAACAGTAAAAATACCGGAATACTCTCGATAGTCTCTTCAAACGGTTTACTTTAGAACTGGGTTATCTCCGACACCGACACCCACTGTCTGCGGCTCGTCTGCCGATTGATTGATGCTGTTTACGTCGGAGTTCTTTACACTCCCAATCAATGCGATCCCAGCACGACCAGCATATGGCTGAGGAAGTAACTAATTGAGAGGTCTTCAGACTCGTGTCTCCATTGTTCTTTTTTAATATCGTGGAATGTGTTTTTCATGTTTTTTATTAAGCAGGAAAAGCAAGAAAACGAGCTTTCACCCTACCGATCTATAATTATATAAATACTCTAACAGTATATAGCCACATTCCATCCGCATATCGGTGAAATGGTTAAGTCAGTTGACATTTGTTTTTCATATTTGTATTGAGAGAGAGAGAGAGAGAGAGAGAGAGAGAGAGAGAGAGAGAGAGAGAGAGAGAGAGAGAGAGAGAGAGAGAGAGAGAGAGAGAGAGAGATGAGCGATCACACCATGAATCATTAACTGCGCTAGTGTTTGGTCTATAGGTACACTTCAACAGACATGACCGGTGCAGCTCGTCGCGTGGTATTTAGCAGTTCACGTGACTAGGTAACGGGATGAAAAATGTAATGCAGTATCCTTACAACTACCTGATAGCCTCTACCGGTATGTGAACCCAGTACCTACTAGCCTTAGTTACAATGACTAACGTGTATTTTAAGTCTTATAAACCAAATCAGAATCAATGAATCGAGAACAGTCTACTACAAAATCAAAAGCAATGCGAGTGGTCATGGATGTTAAATGTTTTATTTAACGACACACTCAGCGCATTTTCTTTACGGTTATATGGCGTTATACACATGGTTAAAGACCACACAGATATTGAGAGAGGAAACCCGCTGTCGCCACTTCATGGGCTACTCTTTTTGATTAGCAGCAAGGGATTTTTATATGCACCATCCTACAGACAGGTTAGTACATACCACAACCTTTGATATGCCAGTCATGGTGCACTGGCTGGAACGAGAAATAGCCCAATGAAGCCACAAACGGGAATAGATCCCAGACCGACCGCGCATCGAGAGAGCGCTTTACCACTGAGATACGTCTCGCCCCCACGTGTCTAAAAATCGTGATTCTAATACAACTGGCATTAAAAAAAAATTCCATTAGTCGATTTTCTATTTATGTATATTTCAATGGCAACCGGAATTTACCATGATGACACGATTTCGAGCGCTCGTTCGAAGTGCTGTCACATGTGTTTTCGTCAGTCTTAAATCGTGTAAACGTTGATTAAAATAATTTTCATTTTAAAAATGCTAAACTCATTGTAACCTCTGCTTGTCATCAACAACACAGACACGCTGCCTCGGGTTCAGGGTTCATTTATTAATGTATCGTGAAGAAACCTATACAAATATAAATACATCTTATTACCCCAGCAGGCACTCATAACGGGGAAAATAAATTACCATACAGTGGTTTAACGTACACTACTATTGCACGATTTGACGCCAACAAACCAATTACCTTGTCGGTACTAAATATGACGTCATCACGATTTTGCAAATCACACACAATGACGTCACGTAGTTTAAAGTCTTTGCGTTTACGTCTTTCTGATTTCAGTGTTAAACTTGTAATAAAATGGTAGTTTAATTCAATTCATTATAGATATTTTTTTACAGAATATATAGAATTTTGGGTTTTGAAAATTATCTGTGAACCGTGAATAAAATACAAAGTTAAAGCAATTCCCAGAACAGTAAAGTATTTTGCGTCGTTTCTATATACATGGACGTTTAGCCGATGTAGGCTATATTGAAAATAAAGGCTTTAAAAAAACCAAATAGCTGGGGAAATAAATAGAATAACAAACTCGGTACCAGTTATTATCAAATTTATGTCCCTCGTGAAATACTTTCAATCGGGACATAAATTTGATAACTGGTAACTCGCTTATTATCCTCTATATATTTAACATTCGGTCACAATAACATTTACAGATTATATTTTCACAGAATAAATAGATTTATTATATACATAGCAATCAGGCGCGTACCTGCCTGTACGCAAGTACGCAGTGTCGTCCACATCATTTTTCCAAAAAAAAAAAAAAAATCTTTGTTTAAAAAGAATGATTCGGTTAGCCAATACCAAAACGTAATACACTAAGTATACACTTTGATTTTTATTATTAGTTTGATCTAAGTACTCCCACAAGCCTCATATGAGAGTACTTAGACCAAACTAATAATAAAAATCAAAGAAGCTACTTAGTAACCAAATAACTACTTAGTGTATTGGTATTTTGGTATTGCTGGACCTATCATTTGAGTAGTGAATTCACGTGACTGTGTTGATTTTCAGATGAGATACTACTAGTAGTAGATGACCAGGGCTCGAGGTTACAAAACTATTTTCATGCTGAGCGTAGAAATTATTTGTGTTAAAGAGCAATTGGTCTTAAATTCGTGTTTAGCAGCCAGCATATCTACATGTTGATGTCACACAAGGTGCATTACTTATGTTATTAACTTGGCTCTACGATGCCATTTTTTTTTTTTATGCTCAGCGGAGTTGAATAAGAAAAATGGTTTGTAACCTCGAGCCCTGATACAAAATGTACCAATGACCATGTCGATGTGTTATGGTGTTCTACTATATTTGTGTAGGTCTAAGGACTAAAATCTCAACCCTCCTATTTACCAGTACATTAATGATCCACTAAATAGATATACAACGTAGATCTATATGCATGTGCAGTTGCTGACAAGGCACAGGTTTTGATTGATTGAGTTGGGTTTAACGCCATTTTTCAACAGTATTTCAGTTATATATGGCAGTCAGTTAACCTAAGTGTTCCTGGCAACCCCCAGTACTAACCAGTTATTTGCAAGTAAAGGCACAAGTAAAGGCACAGGTAGATGTACTCTTTTTCATACCCGGACTCGGCTAAAGATATTTTAAAGTGAGATGCAACTCGGACGATGCACTGATGCTATCTATAGTTCAGACATTTTACAAATTGCCGAATTCAAACTTGCGATTTCCAAGTTTATTTATAGGTATAAAATTAGTTCTCAAAGTCGCCAGAGTGCACCATATGACGTCTAGGTTTTTTCGGGGGGGGGGGGGGGGGATGCCCCCAGACACCCCTACAACACTCGCAACTTCGGTGCTCGACTTTAAATTTGGAATCCACATCAAAAATGGCTGGGTACGCCCCTGGCAATGAAATACATAGATCTACGGAAACCATAAAAATGATATCCGGTGAAAAGTCATATTTTCACTGTATTTTAGCTATAGTGAAAATATAGAAATCGTATTTACTTTTTGTAAAAGTGCAGGATTAAATTATCTTCCTTTGTCTCGTTTCTTCGTATTTAAGTTTGATGATTACCAATGCATCTGGTCGTATTTGAAAAAAAAAAAAAATTTGAACAACTGTACCTACATAAAAGGGATACGAAGTGCAATTACGATAAAATATCTAACACGATTTGATAACGAAGCTAAATAACGATGACACAATGTAGTGTCATTGAGTGTAAGTGTAAGAATTTAACGGCGTTCGATTCGTTGTTAGCTTTTTTTTGTGGGAGTTTTTGGAGGATCGCTTTGTCAGGTATGTTTGCACAGCAGTATTATTAAAGTTACAGTCTCTGGTTACCATATTATAACATCATGTACAAATATGAAATACAAGCTCAAATGCACTTTTAAAACACTCGTTTGTGTTCGCTATGAACGGAGATCGTCAAAAGTATACGTTCGATTCGTCGCCTGTGCCGCCATTGCTCGACAAAGCACAAACGACAGCCTGTTGTCAGTTTCAGTTAACACGTGCGTTTGCGGATTTGAAATTCTAGTGGTCGTCTCAAAAAATAGAAATGAGCGGTACTAGAGTCTTTCGTTAAAACCGGTTTGATCTTGACAACGTATTATCGGTAATCGTACCTTCCTATGTCAGTAGAACTTTCAAAGTTTAGTTTGTATATTAATAACACATTGATCATGTATATATTTTTTTATAAAATTTACTAAAGTAGACCATGAACGTTTTCACTTCTTAATTTTACGTGTGTTAAAATCGACAAATTCAAATAAATATTCTTTCGTTTGGAAAGGGCAAAGTTAGTTTGTTTTGTTTAACGACATCAATGTTAGAACATATTGATTTAAGAGGAAACGGGGTATTGGGGGTCGAAACCCTTATCTGCCCAAGCTAAACAAAATTGAAATATATTTTCTGGCCCCATATAAACTTCGCTCAACACAGTCTATAACCCCCAAACCTGCTGAAATCCGTGCACACGCGCCTTAGAAACCCGCTACATTTTTTTTAGCAAGGGATTGTTTATATGTACCATCCCACATACAGGATATCACATACCATGGCCTTTTATATACCAGTCATGGGGTCACTGGCTGGAACGAGCCCGCCGATGGGGATCGATCCTAGACCGACCGCGCATTTACAAAAAACACCTTTTTAGGTCTAAGTAATGAATAGAAATAGCATATAGTCTTGATAAATGCACTGGCGTAGGAAGCGGGGGGGGGGGGGGGGGGGTGGGTGCAAGGACGGCATGTGCGGCATGCCGCCCCCTTCAGATATTTTGCTTTATAATAGTGTAAAAGTGTGTAAATATAAAAGTGTGCTCCCCCCCCCCCCCCACACACACTTTTTGGCACCTTCCTACGCCACTGAAATGTTACGTAAATCGAACACAACACCCTTTTCCTCTACCCCTAGAGCGTTATGGAATTATTACCACCCCTTACATGTAACACGTATGCCAACCGCTGGCCACTGTCAACATTTCAAGGCAAATCCCCTACCGACCCCTGAAAATGTTGTGCCATACCTCTATGGATATAAATATCTTTTGGAGATATGAGATGACCCCTCAATCAAGACAGTTACATTTGTTCAAAAACACGTGAGAAGCTCAGCGCCTGCGCAAATCACGTACAGTCCCAGTTCTACTGGCGTCCCGCTAAATGAAGAATGAATGAATGAATGAATGGATGTTTAACGACACCCCAGCACGAAAAATACATCGGCTATTGGGTGTCAAACTATGGTAAATGCAAAAACAATTGTTTTATGATCAACAGCAATATAAAAATTCAACAGTTAAATTAAAACACAGTGTAAAGAACTGTGCAACGCTAAATGAAGAAAAACAAAGTTGGCCATTGCGTTTGTAGTTGACCTAAATAATGTAGATAAGCGAGCATTGCGAAACTATAGCGATGTGGTGGACCGTATATGTACCAAACAGAACTTGATCATCTATTCTAAATGCTTTAATAATAAAAATATTCCAGGTACTGCAGCTTTAAATAAATGTTAATAAAGATAATTTTTATTCAATTTTTTTTTTTAAAGTCTATGGTCAAGTAAATTTTCTGGAAAAGTTCCATAGGAAGAAATAGATCATGGCGTTACGTGTTTTCGATAGGATAAGTGAAAAATATTACCAAGAAGCGAAAGATATTGTCAAAAATTAGGAAAGATGTATATAATAAATAGACCATTTCCAATCTAATTAAAATTAGCTCCACTATTACATGTGGATCTAACAGCAGCCAGTTGGAGCTCATGTCCACCAATCAAAACCTTACTTGCAGAATCATGCCAGTGATTTGAAAATAATTTGAAAACATTCCGAATTATTCTGAGGGTATACGACATGTTTCATGTGAATTACGAATGCCTTATTTAGACCAGTAGAACTAATTTTAATCAGATTGCTAACAACACTGCGTAGTCTGCAATGTCCAAGTAACATTTCGTCTGTAAATAATAATTTAAATATTGACCAATCATACTTCGACTTTTATAACGTTATTTGGGAGCATACAAATTCTAAAAATATCGGGCGAGTCTATTTTAGTGGCGCAGTACAGCGAACCATATCAATACGTACGGGATGGATTATCAGTCTTCAATTTTACATTACAAATTATTTATTTATTAAAAAAACTAAAAACTAAATCAGTCTTCAGTTTTACATTACAAATTATTTATTTTATAAAATAAAAGATGTTTTAAGGCATTCGTAATTCACACGAAACATGTCGTATACCCTCAGGATAATTCGGAATGTTTTTAAATTATTTTTAAATCACTGGCATGATTCTGCAAGTAAGGTTTTGATTGGTGGACATGAGCTCCAACTGGCTGCTGTTAGATCCACATGTAATAGTGGAGCTAATTTTAATTAGATTGAGACCATTGCATGGTGTTTTTTTCCGAATACGATTTTTATATCAACTCGTGATGTGTGAAAACCATATTTTCATTCATTGCTTCGCAATTCGTGAAAGTATGGTTATCACTCGTTGACATAAAAATCGTATTCGAAAAAACCCCATGAAATAGCCTCTATGTATGTCTGGTTCATAAAATAAAAAAATACGTATTTTCATTTACACTCACCAGACATCCTTTTGTTAGTTCGCACCAAACTGACTACAATAAATAGTTAAAACTGAATGACAAAATCCTAACACTTTGCAATGAAAGCTGATAGTAGAATGAGGGGAGGTGTTATTATCTTTTAAAGGCAAGGTCTGGTTTCCCCCAGAATGCAGTGCTATTGTCATAAAGCGTCACTGTATTCAGTCAAGCGTAATAGTCACTACATACATGTGCAACTGATAAATAATCACAGCCAACACACAGTAAGTACCTTCCAATCGATAATATTACATAATCTAATTTATAAAGATAAAATTATATATTGAATTGCAAGTTACTGTCGGTAGGCCTATTATCATTTATTCATTCTAAAATACACCTGGTTACACACAGATGAAAATGATATTATTATCTCTTCTTTTTTTCGTGCCATTGTATTTTTAACATTTCTTATCAACACTGAACACCCACCTCAAGTAAGAAGAGGACATCGATGACAATCGATTTTAAACGTAATTTCAAACAACATCACTGCCCTACAATATCGCAAAAATCGGAGAGAAACAAACCATAAAAATAATACTTACCCTTTCGTACATAAACATTGTTTTAATTATTTATTAAACATTCAATGTGAGTGGAAGTTATAAGCTTGTAGGCCTATCCCTTCAACATGGTTTTTTTCTCTCCACACTTCGTCTAGTTGCAACCAGTGCACCACGACTGGTATATTATATGACGTAGTATGTGCTATCCTGCCTGTGGGATGGTGCGTATAAAAGATCCCTTGCTATTAATGGAAAAAAACATGTAGCGTGTTTCCACTCTAAGTCAATATGTCAGAAATTCCAAAATGTTTGACATACAATCGGCGATGATTAATACATCAATGTGCTCCTGTGGTGTCATTAAACAAAAACAAACTTTAAACCTAACGTAATGTTAGTAAAGGCGAAGTTATCTTTCAGAAGATCAATATACTTGTGTGTTCTTGATCTACTTACTGACTTAAACCTAACGTAATGTTAGTAAAGGCGAAGTTATGTTTCAGAAGAGCAATATACTTGTGTGTTCTTGATCTACTTACTGACTTAAACCTAACGTAATGTTAGTAAAGGCGAAGTTATGTTCCAGATGATCAATATACTTGTGTGTTCTTGATCTACTTACTGACTTAAACCTAACGTAATGTTAGTAAAGGCGAAGTTATGTTCCAGATGATCAATATACTTGTGTGTTCTTGATCTACTTACTGACTTAAACCTAACGTAATGTTAGTAAAGGCGAAGTTATGTTTCAGAAGAGCAATATACTTGTGTGTTCTTGATCTACTTACTGACTTAAACCTAACGTAATGTTAGTAAAGGCGAAGTTATGTTCCAGAAGATCAATATACTTGTGTGTTCTTGATCTACTTACTGACTTAATATCAGGTTGATATGCCTATAATACCTTATACTTAAATCCCGCTTTCTGGCACGCTCATTTACTGTAGGCTATATCCGACTTGAAAGAGCTCGAAATACTTAATATACTGTTTTCTTCTCTCTTATGTATTTGATTAATATCTGGTTGACATGCCACAACGTCTAATAGTTATTTCTATTTATTTCTTTTTGTTTTTTTAATTAATATTAAGCTAATGTGTCTACAGCGCCGAATACTTGTTTCCCGTCTTCTTATTTTACTTATTTAATTAATTTCTCGTAGAAATAACAGCGCGAAATGGTTCTGTCCATGTGCATATTTACTTTATTTCTCATGGAAAGATAATACCTCGTACCCATCGCCAAATTAAATAAATAATATCTGCTATATTCGTATATTTACTTATTGTATTTTGATATTATTTCGTTAAAATGACAACTATAACAAATGCATGTATAATTAACATCTTGTCACAACCATGCTAAACACCAATGTGTTGGGAATGTTTATGTCTAATGTTATCTGGTTAATATTATCTGAACTAATTATTATTGTTATTATTATTATTACTACTACTATTATGTCCACTCACTAATCACTTGTTACCATGATATGTTATTGTATTGTGTGTGTTCTTATTTAGCGCAATGCTTCTTTCATTAATTACTTAATGTCGGGCTGACATGTCTACGATGCTATGGGAACTGGCCTGATGGGCAACCCAACAAAAAACAATCCCTCGTGGCGATTAACGTGCAGCCGTTACAGGACGACGTTAAATTAAACGCCTTGGATTAATACTTAACTGCTCACAGTCGTATTTTGAGGCCAATTTGCGCCTTGCCTCACAAGCCCGTGTGGGTGATTTAACTTGTAGATTAGGCTGCCAGCTCGTCTCCTCCACTACCAGTGTAGTGTATAATGTTGAAATAAAATTATTCTCATTGACAAAAAAGTGATAGATGCCTGCCACGTGACCACATTACGACACTGTGTCTCCGTCAGCACCCAACACTGGACATTAACGTTTCTCGTTAAAAAAAACTATTGTCAATGTGTTGGTGGGGTGTTTTTGTTGTTGTTGGGTTTGTTTGGGGTTTGTTTTTGTTGTTGTTGTTGGGTTTTTTGTGTTGTTGGTTTTTTTTTTGTTGTTTTTTTTTTTTTGGGGGGGGGGGTTTGGGGTTGTTGGTTTTTTTGTGTTTTTTTGTTTTGTTTTTTTAAGAAGCTACTTGGTGATATGTCGATCAAGGATATTTAGGGACTCAAACATAGTAACTAGCGGTATACCAAATGGCATGTGAGAGACATGTCGTTACACTCGTTTTGCAACTGGCCATTACATTTCTGTAATTTTATTTAGCTTGACATTAATTAATCAGCTATTGTTGTGCTTGAAACGTGTGGGTCCTATTAGCATTAGGATGACAGTGTGTGTGCGGAACCACGATAGTCAGAGAAGCATCCCAGTATTTTCAAAAGCATTAGCATATATAATCCCCCCCCCCCCTTAAAAAAACAAAATCGAAATCTAAGGTTTATATCTTAGCAAAGAATGGGCAATGGAATTGATCATTTTCCAGCTAGGTGCATTAAAAGGGTCTGTTGGGATATTCTGGGTTCATTCTTCATATTTCCTTTCTTTTGTTTGTTTTCTTGATTGTGTACCGGCCTCGGTGGCGTCGTGGCAGGCCATCGGTCTACAGGCTGGTAGGTACTGGGTTCAGATCCCAGCCGAGGCATGGGATTTTTAATCCAGATACCGACTCCAAACCCTGAGTGAGTGCTCCGCAAGGCTCAATGGGTAGGTGTAAACCACTTGCACCGACCAGTGATCCATAACTGGTTCAACAAAGGCCATGGTTTGTGCTATCCTGCCTGTGGGAAGCGCAAATAAAAGATCCCTTGCTGCCAATCGGAAGAGTAGCCCATGTAGTGGCGACAGCGGGTTTCCTCTCAAAATCTGTGTGGTCCTGAACCATATGTCTGACGCCATATAACCGTAAATAAAATATGTTGAGTGCGTCGTTAAACAAAACACTTCTTTCTTTATACGTTGTATTTTTTTATTTTTTTTGTTATCATTAGTCACTGATAGACAAGAGTTCACACTACTTAATGTTTAATGCATAGTAATAAAATGCAATGGAATTCATATTTAATATTCAATGCTATATCCACAGGATGAATATGTATTGTCTGTATAGGCGAGTTAATGTACCACCTAACCTCAAAAAAATTGCAACAAAATGTTTTACGATCGTTTTTTTTATTATTCGATGTGGAGAACAACATATCAAAAGATGGACAATTTTGACACATGGGAAAGTCTTTAAAAAAAGACATGAAAAAACAAGATGGCCGCCAGCAAAATAAACATTGATAAACCATCAAATTAGAAGGTTTTTTTAAACCTGATGTTATAATTAATGCAATTTTCATTTATGTTTTTCAAATAACAGTAGTTCCTGGAATGAACATTGCATTTGTACTGGCGTCATGACGTAATCAAGGCACAACTCTGGGAATAAGCACTGATGTCATGACACATAATGTCCTATCTTATTGCTTCTCAGACTCAGTCTTGTTTATCATCCTCTTCTGTCATGGCTCATTTGTCATATTGTCACAGTTGCCCACATACCGGCCTCGGAGGCGCAGTGGTTATGCCATCGGACAACACGCTGGTAGGTACAGGGTTCGCATCCCGGTACCGGCTCCAACCCAGAGCAAGTTCTTAACGGCTCAATGGGTAGGTGTAAGGCCACTACAACCTCTTCTCTCTCACTAACCATTAACCAACTAACAACTAACCCACTGTCCTGGACAGACAGCCCAGATAGCTGAGGTGTGTGCCCAGGAGAGTGTGCTTGAACTTTAATTGGATATAAGCACAAAAATAAGTTGAAATGCCCACATGCACTGGTGCATTCCATCTCACGCTTTTGGCAGGTACACTTTTGAGTAGTCGCAGTGAATCACCTGAATAAGTGCCTCTGGAGCAGGGCTTTTGTCTGCCATCACCAGAATGAGTTTTTCACCTTCTAACCTCCATGCCCACTCAGACGGATTCATTTCATTACTACAGCACATCCACTCCATAATCTGATAGTAAGTCCACAGGGAGTGAAATTTGCAGGCCGAGGTGGTTGGTAGGCCTCATACAGTTATCTTCCCATTTGGTTGTCCAAAATCCGGAAATTTGTCGCGGATGTAGTCTGCTGTTTGACTGTGATTTGTTCATGGCAGACAGCTATGAAGTGGCAACTACTTGACTGAAGTTGACAGGGGAGAGCATGTAGTTTGTAAACATGTGTAACTTGTTGACATTGAAGACTTGTTTGTGGTAATTCTGGCCCATGCAAAAGTAGTGGGTGTGTTTGTTTAAACCAATATCCTGGGAGAAAGAGTTGGACAACAGGGGTTGTCCTTTTCAGGGTATGTGTCCCCCAGACAGGCAAAGGTGCATACAAACTCCATGGACCTGCTGGTATTAATAAAAAATGTTATAGCCACTAAGGCTATATAGAAACATATAGCGTAATTAATTGTGGTATGTGGCCTGGTGTCAATCTTTCAGGCGTGACGAAAGACTTAGCTCTTGCAACTTTTTTGCATAGCATATCGTCGCTGAACTAAGAAAACCTTTTATGTGGAGTTTTGGCATTATTCACTTTTTTATTCTTTCAGAAGCAGACATCTATTATCTTTTTGGTGTCAAAACCTCGTACATGTCCAGAAAGTATGGAAAATGTCAAATAAGTAAAACATGTATTTGAAAACCACTGTTTATCTGTTATGAAAACCTCGTATCTACCAATTGATTATTTTTATCCCTATCACATTTCGACCTTTTCTATCAGGTAACGGTAAATTGTTAGTGAACAAAATGTCTATATTGTATATATGTACATATTATGTATTCAACTGGTGGTCAAGGAAAAGCTATCATACCAGAAAAGAAGTGTAGGCCCACCAGGAATTTCCGTTTTTAAGGTCCAAGCATAAATTTAAAAAAAACCCATCTTGGAGAAGATAACGGTTTATCTAAAATTAAGCCTGGGACTTACATTAAGAAGCTGAAAAAAACTGTATGCTATACATGGACATATAATAAAGGGGGAAAAGTCCAAGTTAGGGTAGCAGCAGACAACATACATGTAATATCATTCAATGACAAAGCAACACATGTTTCAATACCATTATGTAGGACAGGAGGAACAGTTATTAATTTTCACTGATCAGGGCTTCTAGAATTTTTGTAAAATCCACTAGCCATGGGATCAGTAATTTAAAAAATGTACTAGCCACGATCACACATTCACTAGCCCTACTTTACTTTAAGTTAATAACATTTTACTAAATAATAGTAATAATCAGATATGTCAGAGGGACTATACTAAAGAGGCTTAAAAACACTGACATTAGGGGTTGGAGTGGGGTCAGTATATTCATATTTACAAAATAGACTTAACTGCAACATTCGACAATTTTTGTTTTTCACTAGCCGTCGGGCATGGCAATAGTAGTTATTTACTAGCCCAACATCGAATATCACTAGCCACGGGAGTGGGGCTACCATAATCTAGAAGCCCTGCTGATGAAGAGCAGCGCTTATATATATTCTAGACACCTAGCTGTTTCATAGTTGAGGAAAGTGGAGGAGGTACACCCGACGCCTATAGATATAACTGTCTGCTTTGGATTATTTTAATGGATACCTGATGTTTACTTCATGTAAAATTTAAGTTTTTTGGGAAGCCACTGCACATGTTTCATATTATCGAGTTATTAATTACGCAAAAATTATGTATGGTATCGATTAATATGTAGGTTTATTTTATTTCATTCTTGTTATTTATGTAATGAGAGCAAACATGATGATGCATCTTTACTTAAATTTATTAAAAACTCTCGTTATAACATTTCCTCCAGATACACAATATATCAGATGTCATTTGTTAGCCCAAGGAATATTTCTATTAAGATATTATCCGAATTCATGCCAATATTTTTAAATACGGCGAATGTTGCTGTTTTTAAACCTAATGGTCTTCATTTCACGTGAATCCCAATAATCTTGGGATGAAGTAAATGTTGCTGAACGTATGAATCATGTCCAAGATTTTAAACATTTTAGTTTGTTCCTAAAAACGTGAGACAAGTATGTTCAGCTAAAACGAAATGTATTACTTTGAAAATATTTGTGGATAATCTCTTAAAAGACACATATTCTAAACCATTGATGAATATTCTTGTCAGTTATCCTAAATGGACAATGAACAATTCATGTACACATTATATTGTTATACACCATAAAAAGTGGCAGACAGCCACCCTATGGGAAACCTACCATGTAACTTTTAAGGTCTAATATACAAGGTTTATTAAAACGTTGATACACCTAATCTATTGGTGATCCGGAGCCAGTTTCACAAAGGCATTTACTGTGATCATCTGTTAAACAATCGCTTGTGAAAATGTTTTCTTTGGTAATTTTTTGTAAATTCATCATTGCGCCATATTCTTAAATGCAGCAAACAATACTAATGAACATTACGAATTTCTAGAAAATACAGTCTTAAAATTTGGCCCATACATGTTGCAGCCTGGTCAAGAATGTGGGTGGGTGAGTGTGGAGAGGAGGGTTCATTAAACTGCCCCTGATTTAAGCGATTTAAAAACAAAATACTGTTCTCTAAACATCGCTTAGCACAGTCTAGGCTCTAGGCCCTCGCTCCTGTACAATGTCTTGCATGTCAATTTCATTTTTTTTTTTTTACCAACAGCAGATTAACAGTCAGTTAAACTAAACAACCTTTATGTCCTTGGCCCCTGACTGATTGGGCAAGACATGTTTTTTAAAATTAATTTTAATGAGGAATTCCTGGTCCAGCAAAGGACACCTGTTCATGTGCGTGGCTTAACTGTTGAAAATGAGGTCAAATGCACATGGCAAGTACACTAACTGATTCAGGGCCTCGTTCCATGAAGCGATCTTAGCGTTAAGATCACCTTAAGTACATAATACATAATGTTACATTTAAAACCTCAAGGTAACGCGTTGGAAACAGCGAAATATAGCAAAATAAGGCACTGGCGGCTATTTTTTTTAACATCTGATTTTTTTTGGCTTTCCCGCGCTCCATTTCTGTCCAACTTTTAATATGTTGTTCAGTATGTCTGGAGGTACAATAAATGACAATAAAACGTTTTGTTGCAATTTTTTTGATGTATGGGTATTTTGGCGCTGTATTGACCCGCCTAGTAACCTAGCATGTCACTTGCGTTAGCAACGAGCTGGTATGTGTTATTAATTCCACCATCGTTGATAGAGAATACCTGCTTACTGCCTTAACATAATTAGCTTTAGCCTTCGAACGTTAAAATGGCGAACGTTCACTAGGTTCGGCCTACATTTATTTTTGCGAATATGTTTGAAGATGATATTAAACAAAGGTGGAATACAGTTCACTTGTCATGCAGACAAATCACAGATTGAACGATACACGCTATAATTACCATCACGTGGTCTCAGTACCGATATATTTTACTTTCATTTATAGCAAGTTTCACGCTTATATCCAATTAAGGTTCAATCATGTTGTCCTGGGCCCCGTTCCACGAAGCGATCTTTGCCCTAAGATTACCGTAGGCGCATAGCTACCCTATGCACTTAAGTTGATCTTAGGGCTAAGATCGCTTCGTGGAACGGGGCCCAGGACACACACCTCATCTATATCGACTGTCTGTACAAGATAGTGGTTTAGTGACTACATGGTAATGGTTAATTTGTTTTTTATGCAAATAGCCGTAGGTAAACTTCCTGATTAATAACGGAAGAACCCTATATGCATTTTGTTATGGTTTCGGTTTGTTTTCATTAGTATATAAAGAAAACAGCGCTGAATCTAATATTAGCGAAACTAGTGGGCTTTAAGTGTATGGTATGCGATTCCACTGATTTCCTTTATCATCGGTTAATGCATTGTTCTGAATGGCATTCATTCATTCATTCATTCACTCACTAATTAATTTTTTCATTTATTTAAATGTGTACACTAAAATTATTTTAACCCTTCAGTGTCTTATCAAAAATGGTCTAATCTAAAGACCTGTGATAACAATGTAACATTCAAATGTATTACTCTTAAACATATAAACAAATATCACTAACAAAAAGTTATCGAATGGACGGATATTAGAAGAAAAAACTAGTATATTTAATTACATTGCCTTTTTTCTGAGTGTGCGTGCGTGTGTGTGCGTGCGTATGAAAACAGAAAAATCATAACAAGATTCTAACAAAAGTTACTGTTGTAACAACAAAGAGTGATGAAATCTCCAGTAAATGATTTCCCCGGAAGTGGCTGTCCTTCTACAGACGAGACACTAGATAGAGGTGCATGGAATCATCCACTATTTTGCCAAATGCGCGCTCGACTCTGATTTGTGCCCTGATCATGTATTACGGTTTTGTCGTACAGATTACCTTGGATGTTCCATCAATTGCCTTTAAAACCGGTATCAGAAACAAATTAACCTATGCAGTTTGATGGTAATTTGCAAATATTTTGTGTTATTATTATTTACACTGAACTTTTCTCTCAATTGTTTTATTATTTGAGATGGTATGGGTTTAAAACTTAATAAATTAATATGTTTTTATATGAATTTTATTTTTATTCATTATGAATTTACATACCAGTTTATCGGTTCCCTTTTCACGCAAATGGACAAAAACCTCAAAATTAGTCTTTTCTGCCTGAGTAAAATGTAATAATGCGCGCGCGAGTGTGTGTGTGTGTGTGTGTGTGTGTACGTGTGTGTGTGTGTGTACGTGTGTGTGTGTGTGTGCACGAACATGTGTCCGTCTAATTTGGATATTGTAAATGCTATAGTAGTAGACTAGTAATAAAATAAATATCGAAAGAAAAATAAATCTGTGGACCCCCCCCCCCCCCCCCGAAACAACAATAAACAAACAAAAAATATACGATGTACTTTGTTATTATATTACACAGCATAAACGAGAGCTTATTGTTTTTTTTTAAATCATCTTTGGACGGTTATATGATCATGTACGTCTTGGTGTCAATACTTCAGATCTGATCTGTTCCATTTCAGGCAAATCGCTAAATTAAAACAATACCTATGTGTTTCATATCCATCTAATGAGTGGCCGATTAACGACAGCCTGACATGGGCATTATATGTGTTTGATATCCATCTAACGAGCGGCTGATTAACGACAGCCTAACAGGGGCATTATATGTGTTTGATATCCATCTAACGAGCGGCTGATTAACGACAGCCTAACAGGGGCATTATATGTGTTTGATATCCATCTAACGAGCGGCTGATTAACGACAGCCTAACAGGGGCATTATATGTGTTTGATATCCATCTAACGAGCGGCTGATTAACGACAGCCTAACAGGGGCATTATATGTGTTTGATATCCATCTAACGAGCGGCTGATTAACGACAGCCTAACAGGGGCATTATATGTGTTTGATATCCATCTAACGAGCTGGCTGATTAACGACAGCCTAACAGGGGCATTATATGTGTTTGATATCCATCTAACGAGCGGCTAACGAGCCTAACAGGGGCATTATATGTGTTTGATATCCATCTAACGAGCGGCTGATTAACGACAGCCTAACAGGGGCATTATATGTGTTTGATATCCATCTAACGAGCGGCTGATTAACGACAGCCTAACAGGGGCATTATATGTGTTTGATATCCATCTAACGAGTGGCTGATTAACGACAGCCTAACAGGGGCATTATATGTGTTTGATATCCATCTAACGAGTGGCTGATTAACGACAGCCTAACAGGGGCATTATATGTGTTTGATATCCATCTAACGAGTGGCTGATTTGATATCCATCTAACGAGCGGCTGATTAACGACAGCCTAACAGGGGGGCATTATATGTGTTTGATATCCATCTAACGAGCGGCTGATTAACGACAGCCTAACAGGGGCATTATATGTGTTTGATATCCATCTAACGAGCGGCTGATTAACGACAGCCTAACAGGGGCATTATATGTGTTTGATATCCATCTAACGAGCGGCTGATTAACGACAGCCTAACAGGGGCATTATATGTGTTTGATATCCATCTAACGAGCGGCTGATTAACGACAGCCTAACAGGGGCATTATATGTGTTTGATATCCATCTAACGAGCGGCTGATTAACGACAGCCTAACAGGGGCATTATATGTGTTCTGATATCCATCTAACGAGCGAGGCTGATTAACGACAGCCTAACAGTGGGCATTATATGTGTTTGATATCCATCTAACGAGCGGCTGATTAACGACAGCCTAACAGGGGCATTATATGTGTTTGATATCCATCTAACGAGTGGCTGATTAACGACGACAGCCTAACGAGTGGGGCATTATATGTGTTTGATATCCATCTAACGAGTGCTGATTAACGACAGCCTAACAGGGGCATTATATGTGTTTGATATCCATCTAACGAGCGGCTGATTAACGACAGCCTAACAGGGGCATTATATGTGTTTGATATCCATCTAACGAGCGGCTGATTAACGACAGCCTAACAGGGGCATTATATGTGTTTGATATCCATCTAACGAGCGGCTGATTAACGACAGCCTAACAGGGGCATTATATGTGTTTGATATCCATCTAACGAGCGGCTGATTAACGACAGCCTAACAGGGGCATTATATGTGTTTGATATCCATCTAACGAGCGGCTGATTAACGACAGCCTAACAGGGGCATTATATGTGTTTGATATCCATCTAACGAGCGGCTGATTAACGACAGCCTAACAGGGGCATTATATGTGTTTGATATCCATCTAACGAGCGGCTGATTAACGACAGCCTAACAGGGGCATTATATGTGTTTGATATCCATCTAACGAGCGGCTGATTAACGACAGCCTAACAGGGGCATTATATGTGTTTGATATCCATCTAACGAGCGGCTGATTAACGACAGCCTAACAGGGGCATTATATGTGTTTGATATCCATCTAACGAGCGGCTGATTAACGACAGCCTAACAGGGGGGGCATTATATGTGTTTGACATATCATTATATGATATCCATCTAAGCGGCTGATTAACGACAGCCTAACAGGGGCATTATATGTGTTTGATATCCATCTAACGAGCGGCTGATTAACGACAGCCTAACAGGGGCATTATATGTGTTTGATATCCATCTAACGAGCGGCTGATTAACGACAGCCTAACAGGGGCATTTTTTTTTTGATATCCATCTAGCGAGCGGCTGATTAACGACAGCCTAACAGGGGCATTATATGTGTTTGATATCCATCTAACGAGCGGCTGATTAACGACAGCCTAACAGGGGCATTATATGTGTTTGATATCCATCTAACGAGCGGCTGATTAACGACAGCCTAACAGGGGCATTATATGTGTTTGATATCCATCTAACGAGCGGCTGATTAACGACAGCCTAACAGGGGCATTATATGTTTGTCTAGCGAGCGGCTGATTAACGACAGCCTAACAGGGGCATTATATGTGTTTGATATCCATCTAACGAGCGGCTGATTAACGACAGCCTAACAGGGGCATTATATGTGTTTGATATCCATCTAACGAGCGGCTGATTAACGACAGCCTAACAGGGGCATTATATGTGTTTGATATCCATCTAACGAGTGGCCGATTAACGACAGCCTAACAGGGGCATTATATGTGTTTCATATCCATCTAACGAGCGGCTGATTAACGACAGCCTAACAGGGGCATTATATGTGTTGATATCCATCTAACGAGTGGCCGATTAACGACAGCCTGACATGGGCATTATATGTGTTTCATATCCATCTAACGAGTGGCCGATTAACGACAGCCTGACATGGGCATTATATGTGTTTGATATCCATCTAACGAGTGGCTGATTAACGACAGCCTGACAGGGGCATTATATGTGTTTGATATCCATCTAACGAGTGGCCGATTAACGACAGCCTAACAGGGGCATTATATGTGTTTGATATCCATCTAACGAGTGGCTGATTAACGACAGCCTAACAGGGGCATTATATGTGTTTGATATCCATCTAACGAGTGGCTGATTAACGACAGCCTAACAGGGGCATTATATGTGTTTGATATCCATCTAACGAGCGGCTGATTAACGACATTATATGTGTTTTATATCCATCTAACGAGCGGCTGATTAACGACAGCCTAACAGGGGCATTATATGTGTTTGATATCCATCTAACGAGCGGCTGATTAACGACAGCCTAACAGGGGCATTATATGTGTTTGATATCCATCTAACGAGCGGCTGATTAACGACAGCCTAACAGGGGCATTATATGTGTTTGATATCCATCTAACGAGCGGCTGATTAACGACAGCCTAACAGGGGCATTATATGTGTTTGATATCCATCTAACGAGCGGCTGATTAACGACAGCCTAACAGGGGCATTATATGTGTTTGATATCCATCTAACGAGCGGCTGATTAACGACAGCCTAACAGGGGCATTATATGTGTTTGATATCCATCTAACGAGCGGCTGATTAACGACAGCCTAACAGGGGCATTATATGTGTTTGATATCCATCTAACGAGCGGCTGATTAACGACAGCCTAACAGGGGCATTATATGTGTTTGATATCCATCTAACGAGCGGCTGATTAACGACAGCCTAACAGGGGCATTATATGTGTTTGATATCCATCTAACGAGCGGCTGATTAACGACAGCCTAACAGGGGCATTATATGTGTTTGATATCCATCTAACGAGCGCCTAACAGGGGCATTATATGTGTTTCGATATCCTGATTAACGACAGCCTAACAGGGGCATTATATGATATCCATCTAACAGGGGCATTATATGTGTTTGATATCCATCTAACGAGATTAACGGCCTAACAGGGGATTAACGACAGCGGCTAACGACAGCCTAACAGGGGCATTATATGTGTTTGATATCCATCTAACGAGCGGCTGATTAACGACAGCCTAACAGGGGCATTATATGTGTTTGATATCCATCTAACGAGCGGCTGATTAACGACAGCCTAACAGGGGCATTATATGTGTTTGATATCCATCTAACGAGTGGCTGATTAACGACAGCCTAACAGGGGCATTATATGTGTTTGATATCCATCTAACGAGCGGCTGATTAACGACAGCCTAACATGGGCATTATATGTGTTTGATATCCATCTAACGAGCGGCTGATTAACGACAGCCTAACAGGGGCATTATATGTGTTTGATATCCATCTAACGAGCGGCTGATTAACGACAGCCTAACAGGGGCATTATATGTGTTTGATATCCATCTAACGAGCGGCTGATTAACGACAGCCTAACAGGGGCATTATATGTGTTTGATATCCATCTAACGAGCGGCTGATTAACGACAGCCTAACAGGGGCATTATATGTGTTTGATATCCATCTAACGAGCGGCTGATTAACGACAGCATTATATGTGTTTGATATCCACACGAGGGCATTATAGGGGTTATATGTGATATCCATCTAACGAGCGGCTGATTAACGACAGCCTAACAGGGGCATTATATGTGTTTGATATCCATCTAACGAGCGGCTGATTAACGACAGCCTAACAGGGGCATTATATGTGTTTGATATCCATCTAACGAGCGGCTGATTAACGACAGCCTAACATGGGCATTATATGTGTTTGATATCCATCTAACGAGCGGCTGATTAACGACAGCCTAACAGGGGCATTATATGTGTTTGATATCCATCTAACGAGCGGCTGATTAACGACAGCCTAACAGGGGCATTATATGTGTTTGATATCCATCTAACGAGCGGCTGATTAACGACAGCCTAACAGGGGCATTATATGTGTTTGATATCCATCTAACGAGCGGCTGATTAACGACAGCCTAACAGGGGCATTATATGTGTTTGATATCCATCTAACGAGCGGCTGATAACGACAGCCTAACAGGGGCTAGCGAGCGGCTGATTAACGACAGCCTAACAGGGGCATTATATGTGTTTGATATCCATCTAGCGAGCGGCTGATTAACGACAGCCTAACAGGGGCATTATATGTGTTTGATATCCATCTAACGAGCGGCTGATTAACGACAGCCTAACAGGGGCATTATATGTGTTTGATATCCATCTAACGAGCGGCTGATTAACGACAGCCTAACAGGGGCATTATATGTGTTTGATATCCATCTAACGAGCGGCTGATTAACGACAGCCTAACAGGGGCATTATATGTGTTTGATATCCATCTAACGAGCGGCTGATTAACGACAGCCTAACAGGGGCATTATATGTGTTTGATATATCCATCTAACGATGTGTTTGATATCCATCTGGCTGATTAACGACAGCCTAACAGGGGCATTATATGTGTTTGATATCCATCTAACGAGTGGCTGATTAACGACAGCCTAACAGGGGCATTATATGTGTTTGATATCCATCTAACGAGTGCTGATTAACGACAGCCTAACAGGGGCATTATATGTGTTTGATATCCATCTAACGAGTGCTGATTAACGACAGCCTAACAGGGGCATTATATGTGTTTGATATCCATCTAACGAGCGGCTGATTAACGACAGCCTAACAGGGGCATTATATGTGTTTGATATCCATCTAACGAGCGGCTGATTAACGACAGCCTAACAGGGGCATTATATGTGTTTGATATCCATCTAACGAGCGGCTGATTAACGACAGCCTAACAGGGGCATTATATGTGTTTGATATCCATCTAACGAGCGGCTGATTAACGACAGCCTAACAGGGGCATTATATGTGTTTGATATCCATCTAACGAGCGGCTGATTAACGACAGCCTAACAGGGGCATTATATGTGTTTGATATCCATCTAACGAGCGGCTGATTAACGACAGCCTAACAGGGGCATTATATGTGTTTGATATCCATCTAACGAGCGGCTGATTAACGACAGCCTAACAGGGGCATTATATGTGTTTGATATCCATCTAACGAGCGGCTGATTAACGACAGCCTAACAGGGGCATTATATGTGTTTGATATCCATCTAACGAGCGGCTGATTAACGACAGCCTAACAGGGGCATTATATGTGTTTGATATCCATCTAACGAGCGGCTGATTAACGACAGCCTAACAGGGGCATTATATGTGTTTGATATCCATCTAACGAGCGGCTGATTAACGACAGCCTAACAGGGGCATTATATGTGTTTGATATCCATCTAACGAGCGGCTGATTAACGACAGCCTAACAGGGGCATTATATGTGTTTGATATCCATCTAACGAGCGGCTGATTAACGACAGCCTAACAGGGGCATTATATGTGTTTGATATCCATCTAACGAGCGGCTGATTAACGACAGCCTAACAGGGGCATTATATGTGTTTGATATCCATCTAACGAGCGGCTGATTAACGACAGCCTAACAGGGGCATTATATGTGTTTGATATCCATCTAACGAGCGGCTGATTAACGACAGCCTAACAGGGGCATTATATGTGTTTGATATCCATCTAACGAGCGGCTGATTAACGACAGCCTAACAGGGGCATTATATGTGTTTGATATCCATCTAACGAGCGGCTGATTAACGACAGCCTAACAGGGGCATTATATGTGTTTGATATCCATGATTACCGACAGCCTAACAGGGGCATTATATGTGTGGCTAGCGAGCGGCTGATTAACGACAGCCTAACAGGGGCATTATATGTGTTTGATATCCATCTAGCGAGCGGCTGATTAACGACAGCCTAACAGGGGCATTATATGTGTTTGATATCCATCTAGCGAGCGGCTGATTAACGACAGCCTAACAGGGGCATTATATGTGTTTGATATCCATCTAACGAGCGGCTGATTAACGACAGCCTAACAGGGGCATTATATGTGTTTGATATCCATCTAACGAGCGGCTGATTAACGACAGCCTAACAGGGGCATTATATGTGTTTGATATCCATCTAACGAGTGGCTGATTAACGACAGCCTAACAGGGGCATTATATGTGTTTGATATCCATCTAACGAGTGGCTGATTAACGACAGCCTAACAGGGGCATTATATGTGTTTGATATCCATCTAACGAGTGGCTGATTAACGACAGCCTAACAGGGGCATTATATGTGTTTGATATCCATCTAACGAGTGGCTGATTAACGACAGACCTGTTTGATATCCATCACGAGGGCTGATTAACGACAGCCTAACAGGGGCATTATATGTGTTTGATATCCATCTAACGAGCGGCTGATTAACGACAGCCTAACAGGGGCATTATATGTGTTTGATATCCATCTAACGAGCGGCTGATTAACGACAGCCTAACAGGGGCATTATATGTGTTTGATATCCATCTAACGAGCGGCTGATTAACGACAGCCTAACAGGGGCATTATATGTGTTTGATATCCATCTAACGAGCGGCTGATTAACGACAGCCTAACAGGGGCATTATATGTGTTTGATATCCATCTAACGAGCGGCTGATTAACGACAGCCTAACAGGGGCATTATATGTGTTTGATATCCATCTAACGAGCGGCTGATTAACGACAGCCTAACAGGGGCATTATATGTGTTTGATATCCATCTAACGAGCGGCTGATTAACGACAGCCTAACAGGGGCATTATATGTGTTTGATATCCATCTAACGAGCGGCTGATTAACGACGACAGTGGCTGATTAACGACAGGGGCATTATATGTGTTTGATATCCATCTAACGAGCGGCTGATTAACGACAGCCTAACAGGGGCATTATATGTGTTTGATATCCATCTAACGAGCGGCTGATTAACGACAGCCTAACAGGGGCATTATATGTGTTTCATATCCATCTAACGAGTGGCCGATTAACGACAGCCTGACATGGGCATTATATGTGTTTCATATCCATCTAACGAGTGGCCGATTAACGACAGCCTGACATGGGCATTATATGTGTTTCATATCCATCTAACGAGTGGCCGATTAACGACAGCCTGACATGGGCATTATATGTGTTTCATATCCATCTAACGAGTGGCCGATTAACGACAGCCTGACATGGGCATTATATGTGTTTCATATCCATCTAACGAGTGGCCGATTAACGACAGCCTGACATGGGCATTATATGTGTGTGATTAACGACAGCCTGACATGGGCATTATATGTGTTTCATATCCATCTAATGAGTGGCCGATTAACGACAGCCTGACATGGGCATTATATGTGTTTCATATATCCATCTAACAGGGGAGTGGCGAGCGGCTGATTAACGACAGCCTAACAGGGGCATTATATGTGTTTGATATCCATCTAACGAGCGCATTATATGTGTTTGATATCCATCTAACGAGCGGCTGATTAACGACAGCCTAACAGGGGCATTATATGTGTTTGATATCCATCTAACGAGCGGCTGATTAACGACAGCCTAACAGGGGCATTATACTGATTAACGACAGCCTAACAGGGGCATTATATGTGTTTGATATCCATCTAACGAGCGGCTGATTAACGACAGCCTAACAGGGGCATTATATGTGTTTGATATCCATCTAACGAGCGGCTGATTAACGACAGCCTAACAGGGGCATTATATGTGTTTGATATCCATCTAACGAGCGGCTGATTAACGACAGCCTAACAGGGGCATTATATGTGTTTGATATCCATCTAACGAGTGCTGATTAACGACAGCCTAACAGGGGCATTATATGTGTTTGATATCCATCTAACGAGCGGCTGATTAACGACAGCCTAACAGGGGCATTATATGTGTTTGATATCCATCTAACGAGCGGCTGATTAACGACAGCCTAACAGGGGCATTATATGTGTTTGATATCCATCTAACGAGTGGCTGATTAACGACAGCCTAACAGAGGGCATTATATGTGTTTGATATCCATCTAACGAGTGGCTGATTAACGACAGCCTAACAGGGGGGCATTATAGCCTAACAGGGGCATATATATATGATCCATCTAGCGAGCGGCTGATTAACGACAGCCTAACAGGGGCATTATATGTGTTTGATATCCATCTAACGAGCGGCTGATTAACGACAGCCTAGCCTAACAGGGGCATTATATGTGTTTGATATCCATCTAACGAGCGGCTGATTAACGACAGCCTAACAGGGGCATTATATGTGTTTGATATCCATCTAACGAGCGGCTGATTAACGACAGCCTAACAGGGGCATTATATGTGTTTGATATCCATCTAACGAGCGGCTGATTAACGACAGCCTAACAGGGGCATTATATGTGTTTGATATCCATCTAACGAGCGGCTGATTAACGACAGCCTAACAGGGGCATTATATGTGTTTGATATCCATCTAACGAGCGGCTGATTAACGACAGCCTAACAGGGGCATTATATGTGTTTGATATCCATCTAACGAGCGGCTGATTAACGACAGCCTAACAGGGGCATTATATGTGTTTGATATCCATCTAACGAGCGGCTGATTAACGACAGCCTAACAGGGGCATTATATGTGTTTGATATCCATCTAACGAGCGGCTGATTAACGACAGCCTAACAGGGGCATTATATGTGTTTGATATCCATCTAACGAGCGGCTGATTAACGACAGCCTAACAGGGGCATTATATGTGTTTGATATCCATCCATCTAACGAGCCTAACAGGGGCTGATTAACGACAGCCTAACAGGGGCATTATATGTGTTTGATATCCATCTAACGAGTGCTGATTAACGACAGCCTAACAGGGGCATTATATGTGTTTGATATCCATCTAACGAGCGGCTGATTAACGACAGCCTAACAGGGGCATTATATGTGTTTGATATCCATCTAACGAGCGGCTGATTAACGACAGCCTAACAGGGGCATTATATGTGTTTGATATCCATCTAACGAGCGGCTGATTAACGACAGCCTAACAGGGGCATTATATGTGTTTGATATCCATCTAACGAGCGGCTGATTAACGACAGCCTAACAGGGGCATTATATGTGTTTGATATCCATCTAACGAGCGGCTGATTAACGACAGCCTAACAGGGGCATTATATGTGTTTGATATCCATCTAACGAGCGGCTGATTAACGACAGCCTAACAGGGGCATTATATGTGTTTGATATCCATCTAACGAGCGGCTGATTAACGACAGCTAACGACAGGGGCATTATATGTGTTTGATATCCATCTAACGAGCGGCTGATTAACGACAGCCTAACAGGGGCATTATATGTGTTTGATATCCATCTAACGAGCGGCTGATTAACGACAGCCTAACAGGGGCATTATATGTGTTTGATATCCATCTAACGAGCGGCTGATTAACGACAGCCTAACAGGGGCATTATATGTGTTTGATATCCATCTAACGAGCGGCTGATTAACGACAGCCTAACAGGGGCATTATATGTGTTTGATATCCATCTAACGAGCGGCTGATTAACGACAGCCTAACAGGGGCATTATATGTGTTTGATATCCATCTAACGAGCGGCTGATTAACGACAGCCTAACAGGGGCATTATATGTGTTTGATATCCATCTAACGAGCGGCTGATTAACGACAGCCTAACAGGGGCATTATATGTGTTTGATATCCATCTAACGAGCGGCTGATTAACGACAGCCTAACAGGGGCATTATATGTGTTTGATATCCATCTAACGAGCGGCTGATTAACGACAGCCTAAGGGGCATTATATGTGTTTGATATCCATCTAACGAGCGGCTGATTAACGACAG
>NC_054703.1:18449574-18629931 GCF_016097555.1 Gigantopelta aegis | reverse complement strand
CGAAGGTGGTAAAACAAAATATGAAGACGTTTCCACCAGACAATCATGCCAGGGATACATGGTTGATATACTCAGGCAATAAAAATCAGAAGATTAAGATTGACACTACCCACCGCCCCAAACATATGGTCATTCTGACACTGTTTTTTCGAGGAAACCCGCTGTCGCCACATAGGCTACTCTTTTACGACAGGCAGCAAGGAATCTTTTATTTGCGCTTCCCACGGGCAGGATAGCACAAACCATGGCCTTTGTTGAACTAGTTATGGATCACTGGTCGGTGCAAGTGGTTTACACCTATCCATTGAGCCTTGCGTAGCACTTAATCAGGGTTTGGAGACGGTATCTGGATTAAAAAATCCCATGCCTCGACTGGGATCCGAACCCAGTACCCACCAGGCTGTAGACCGATGACCTAACCACGACGCCACCGAGGCCGGCAATATATCAAATATACCCATGCACCTCCCGACTCCGCCAGTACATATTAATAAGGAACACAAAAACAAATGTCCGTCAGGTTAATTCAGTTCAGTTTGTTGAAGGACTGCAAGCGTGGATACAAGAGGAATGTATTGAAGGGGCACACCCACCTCCAAAATTCAAATTGTCCCGAAAAAGCGGGGAACCTATAAAGCTAAACATTTCTGTGGGCAATTAATATACAGATAATACAGGTTAGTTTACTTTTGAATACAATAAGTGTCCATTTTAAGAGATGCACCCACTACCTTGAAAATTCCTGCATCCGTCCCATCCAGTTATTACAATATTAAACAATTGGAATATTACCCTCCCCCAAACACACACCACAGCTAACACTCCCTTCTTCATCACCAGCTTCACAGGTCCGCTACTACAACCGCTACTACTGTTACTACTACTACTACTACTACTACTACTACTACTACTACTAACAACAGCAGTACTAATACTAGTGACAGGTGGTGGTATGCGTTGTCCTACATGAGACACAGTGCACATCAAAGACGGCTGTTAATGGGCAAATGTAGCGGAGAAAGACGGACTACTGTTTCATGCTATTTATCCCCGTTCCTTTAATTAAAATAGATTTTTTAATCGCGTTTCCATCCAGTATGTTCCTACCATTAAAGCTCTTTGACACTCAGAAATTATTGATAGAAAACGCAAAGGTTACCTCTTGATATATATGCGAAACCCATCTCCGTCTTAATTGTGTTCTCCTTAAAACGACTTCGAACACTTAAAGCTAAGCTAGTCGAGTATTCATCTTGGATATCAAATCATCAGGGAAGTTGGTAAATGTCGGCAGTTTTGTGTTACGAGTAAGCTAACGCTGTTATTTAAAAGTCATACATTCCTATCAACGAATCGTAATTACCTCGAGCGACTCGTGCTGGTGGCGACTTGGCGCGGTTTAAGAAGGTCAAATAAAACTCACCTAAATTAATCTCGGGGTCTGTTTGATGTGTGTTTGAAGACAAACTACTGGTATCCCTGCTGTATTAAATGCTGCTTCTTTATTCCTGTTAGACAGCGACACCACGGTCAGGACAACTCGCAACACTAACTTTCAGATTTGTCGAGAGACTTGTTGGGATAAGGAAAACGAAAAGAGAGAAAAAAACCCAACATTATTTGGACAAGATAGAGAAATGTTTTATTTAACAACGCACACAACACATTTTATTTACGGTTATATGGACGAATGTGTTAAACGTTAGCAAACAGACTCCTCCTACTTCAACATGCTAAAAAAAACGTAAGACGATTACAAAATATTCACTGACGTGTACGATCCACAAGTCTATTAAGTAAACACAATAATTAAATTGATACTCAAACTTAAAACTGTTCATAGTGGGGCAGATATGTGAAAAAAAGATGCTGACTTCTGGCAGAAAGTGTGAAATTTTGTATACAGGAGTATTTTAGTCTACTAAATTAAACACAAATGAAGTCTGACAGTCTGATTAGCCGCCATCTTGAATTTAAATATGGCCGCCATGACAAAATATCAATTGCTCATATTTCTACTTCTGAAACATATAGGAGATTGCAATTTAATACCCCAGCAGACACTCATAACGGGGAAAATAACGTACACTACTATTGGACGATTTGACGCCAACAAACCAATCACCTTGTTGGTACTAAATATAAGGTCATCACGATTTGGCAAAGCGCACACAATGACGTCACGTAGTTTAAAGCATTTGCGTTTACGTCTTTCTGGTTTCTGTGTTAAACTTGTAATAAAATGGTACTTTAATTCAATTCATTATAGGGTTTTGTTTTGCAGAATATATAGAATTTTGGGTTTTGAAAATTATATGTGAACTGTGAATAAAATACAAAATTAAAGCAATACCTAGAACAGTAAAGTAGTTTACGTCGTTTTTATATACATGCACGTGTAGCCGATGTAGTTTATATCGAAAATAAGGCTTCAAAAAACCCAAATAATTGGGGCAATAAATAGAATAACAAACTCGGTACCAGTTCTCGAACAGACTAGGTATTCCAACCCGGGGAGAGAACGGTGAAACGACAAAAGTACAACCATATGCCTAAACAAATTAGCTGATACAAATGCAGCTATAAGTTAACAATTGCTCAAAACCTCTCGCCTGTACATCTCTTGGATGGAAGAGCGACCTTAAGCACTCCAACCAGGGAGATCAACGGCGGGACTGTAGCGAGTGATTAATAACTTCTAGATATGACAATACTTGAATCGTGACAGCTGTGACCCCTTGGCGGAACATCCACCCTTAGCACTCGACCAGACCACGTATTCCAATCCGAGGGGAGAACGGTGAAACGACAAAAGTAAAAAGCATATACTTAATCTAGTTAGCTGGCATAAAGTAACAATATTAATCAACAATTACTCAAAACCACCCGCCTCTACATCTCTTGGATGGAAGAGCGACCTTAAGCTCTCGACCAAACAAGCACTCCAGCCCGGAAGATCAACGGCGGGACGGTAGCGAATGATTAATAACCGTTAGATATGTCAATACTTGAATTGTGACACCTGTGACCCCTTGGTGGAACATCCACCCTTCGCACTCGACCAGACCACGTATTCCAATCTAAGGGGAGAACGGTGAAACGACAAAAGTGAAGCATATACTTAACCTAGTCAGATGGCATTAAGTAGCAATATAAATAAACAATTACTCAAAACCACCCGCTGTGCGTCCCTTGGATGGAAGAGCGACCTTAAGCACTCGACCACGCACTCCAGCCGGGGGACTAACGGTGGGATGGTGGCGAATAATTGACAACCAATAGAAATGCCAATGCCACGATATTATTTTTATTGTAAATATGTTTATGTTCCGAAACTCGTGATTGACAACTGGTCTTTTTTTTTTTCCTTTTTTTTTCTTCTCTTTTTCTCCATCCAAACAACACTGTTAAGCAACCAACCAGGATAGGACACCACTAAATATCACCTATTTTTTACAGCACACCTCAGTGATCCAATCCAGCCAATCACGGATCAAGAACCACACCTAACTGTAAATAACTGCACGAATTGTCTTTGCATTCGCACCATGTTGTTTATTACTGATGAATGAAATCTTAGCTGACTAAGGTAAGTCAACTAGGGCCAGAGGAAAACAAGCAGGAAAACCAGATAGCCGAAGACAATAGTATGTATGAATAGTAGTATGCATTTACATGGGTGTCAGCGGGGGGTTGGTTCGTGTCGCTGGAATATGTGAACTGTGACACTGTACTTGACAGAATTATTCATTTCATTTCATTCATTAGTAATAAAATTAAGTATGCCAAGCACTAGGTTTTTTAAACCAATACCTACACTATACGGGTAACACCCTTCAAATTAGATAGCTAGGCTAGTTTAACTTCCCCTCCGTCATTGTAGTCAATGCTATACAAAGACGGAGAGGGATGGGTGGTCATGATGACCGTTGAATTCACTAGAATAAGAACTTGAGACAATAGATACAACCTTAACACAAAACTAGGATTTACATACAGACCACACGCTCACTGCATCAGTACACAGGGTGCATTGACTAATGATAACAATGCACCCGTCCCCCATGTAATGGCCCTGCACGTGCTCTAATAAGGAACCGGACAAAAGAATACCGGTTCCGAGTACACAATTGCAATGCACCCAGGGGAACCGAACAAAAGAATATCGGCCTCCCCCACCCAATCCCCCAATACTTGCTGCTGGTGTAAACTTGTACTTGGTGACACGAAAGGAGGACACGGAGGACTACGGCAATATCATCACGTCGACCACCCCGAAACAAAACGCCTTGCCTACCAGTGCGAACTACACAATTGCACGAGTCTCCCCTGGGTTGTCATGCCACGACCAGAAGGGGTCAGGTCCTTATCAGGACTCTACGGGCAACCTAGGAGGACAACCAGCATCATAGAGGTCTATAACTAACGAGCTACTCTCGATTAAAAAACCTATACTAGCTCGGCCATTTACCTTTCGACCGACCGCTCAAAATTGCATCAAATTTCCTCAATCAAAACTGCGCACCCTTTGTCTTTGGCATTAACGGCTCCATTGAAAATTCCATAGCACCACCACCACCCAGACGACTGCTACCGATTCTATCGGACTGCTGGTGCTCCCTTGCACCTGCCAATGCAGGCGGTCCCTCCTCTCCCCTTCCCCCACCTTTTCTGCAAAGGCCGGCTCTTGTGCCCACCACAGGCGTGCGCTACAACAGCTTGTTCTGAATGTGCACGTAAAACCCTATGATCGACCTGGTACCAGTTATTATCAAATTTATGTTCCTCGTGAAATAATTTTCACTTGTCACTCGCTAAAGCTCGGGACATACATTTCGTAATAACTGGTAACTCGTTTGTCATGTCCTATTTGGTATATAAGGCTATTTTGGTTTGCTAATTTAAAAACATAATGGATCCAAGAAGTCTGACAGGCTGGTTAGCCACCATCGTGAATTTAAAGATGGCCGCTACGATGACAAAACATTAATTGCTCATATCGGCTTCTGAACCAAGTAGAAGGTGGATTCTGACAGCTGGCCATACATTTCCAGGGACAAGGAATCTAAATATATGTGGGGGCCATCTTGAACATCAAAATGGCCTTCATGTCTATAATATAACCGATGAGAAGAGGATTGTCGTTTCATTTTAATTTATTTTGGTGCTTATATCCAACTAAGGTTGAAGCCCGCTGTCCTGGGCATACACCTCAGCTATCTGGGCTGTTTGTCCAGGACACTGAGTTAATTGTTAGTTGGTTAGTGGTTAGTGAGAGAGAAGAGGGTGTAGTGGCCTTACCACCTACCCAAGAGGATTATCTAACAAAAACACAATATCAAGAAAATGAGTGTCAAGTTTAAATTGAAAATTACCACGTTAAGAATGCGTTTTCCTATTACCAATATATGATAGTATATTACAATGCTGAAATTGACAATGTGATTAAAAGATGCTCTCTGTGGTACACCCAACTCTGCATGTGGGATGGCCCACTTTACTTCTCAGCGACTCATCTTCTTATCACTGACCATGTTGATCAAGTTGATCACGAAAACATTGTCCTAGACAAAAACATAGTTGCGTTCATTGTAGACTTGCTGTAAAACATTTACACCTTCGTACACATCGCTTTTGCCACTTGTAATCGATCAACTCACGACACCCTTTAGATGCCTCTGGTATGACTGACAAAAATGGACACCAGTCACCTCCATAATCTTTAACCTATCCCCAGTCTGCAGGTGACGGAAGTTCAGGGTTAGCCATTTGGGTCTGACACCAGATGTGATCGGCTTGATAGATGACTCTCTTCACAGGTTGGGGCACTGCCTCCTTAGTTGGCCAACTGTTTTCCATCTTGTGGTTTCCACGCTGTTTGCGTGCTTCATTATTTACTTCTTACGGAAGAGATGTTCTATTATATAGGACAACAGCAAACATCTGCATGCCAT
The DNA here is from genome assembly GCF_016097555.1 of Gigantopelta aegis. Classification (NCBI taxonomy): domain Eukaryota; kingdom Metazoa; phylum Mollusca; class Gastropoda; order Neomphalida; family Peltospiridae; genus Gigantopelta; species Gigantopelta aegis. Next base: position 18,623,977 of record NC_054703.1, on the reverse strand, counting down.
CCATGTCATCATTAGCACATGCGAGAGACTGTTAAAAACTTGTCACACGTTTGGCAGGGATATCCATGCATCCCAGGCAGTCTTTTTTCCCATTCCACACAAGACAGCGGCGGTATCACATCCTGAGACAGCATGTAGAAACACAAGCCTCATGAACGGTTAGCACCAAGGCGACCAGCAATGGCGTGAGCAACAATGCATCTAAACTTCGTTGCATGCCCACAGGCTAACAATACTTACATACATCCATGACACTTGCCACTGCATCTACGTATAACTTCAACTTAAAAACAATAAAGAACTTGTTCAGGAACTTATTTTCATGATCAACGTGATTAAGGGCTTAGAAAACAAGCGAAACTGAGTAAGGTTTACCACAGTACATTGAGGGCCTATGCATTTTTAAATCATATTGTAATTTTCAGTATTGTACTATACTGCCATATATTGGTAATAGAAAAAAACAAAAATAAAATTTTGAACATATTGCTGGAACTGTGGTTTTGTGGGATAGTCCATTTCTCAGAGGCTATATTACAGGCATGTTGAACTTGAAGATGGTCCCCAAATTTATTTTGAGTATCCGAATTAGATTCTTTGTCTCCTGAAATGTATGATTAGCTGCCAATATGTACCTCCTATGTATGAGCAACTGATATTTTGTCGTAACAGTGACCATCTTTACATTCAAGGTGGCGGTTAAAGCGGCATTATCCGGACTATTTTTTAATTATTTAAGCATATAGAACAGAAAATCCAATTACGTTTGGTGCATATATGACGCCGCACTCTGCATTGGTTTCACTACGCTGGCTTATCCAGGTCAAAAACAAAGCCAGTATTTCGAAAGTGGGACACTTTTGACGAGCTCCTACCGATCTCAGTTTTCATTGGCTTATCACAAGTGTGGAAATCCCCAACAAGAGATCACGTGAGATTTCGCAATTTTTAAACAAATTTAACTGTCTTGATTGAGGGCTCGTCTCATATCTCCAAAACATATTTATATCCATAGAGGTATAGTACAACGCCTTTCCAGGGGTCGGTGGGTAGGGGATGTACCTTGAAATTTTGACAGTGGTCAGGTGTTGGCATACGCGTTACATGTAAGGGGGTGTTACTAATTACGTAACGTTCTAGGGGTAGAGGAAGAGGGTACTGTGTTCGATTTACGTAACATTTTTCAAGACTATATGTTATTTGTATTCATTACTTAGACCTAAAAAGGTGTTTTAAAAAAAAAAAAATGCCAGGTCAATCTAGGATCGATCCCCTTTTAAAAACCAAAAATGCCAGGTCAATCTAGGATCGAGGCGCGTGTGCCATCGGCGGGGTATATAAATAGACCATGGTATGTGATATCCTATATGTGGCCTGGTACATATAAACGATCCTTTGCTTAAAAAAAATGTAGGGGGTTTGACCTCCAATAGGCGCGTGTGCAGGGATTTCCCCGGGTTGGGGTTATATGTCAAAATTTACCAAATGTTAGAGTGAAGTTTATATGGGGCTCATGCTCCCCCAGAAAATACATTTCAAAAGAATTTAAGCTTGGGCATGTAAAATTTGGGGACCTCCAATACCCAACCCCTGCACATGCACCCGATTCCCCGCTAAGATTATATGTCAAAATTACCAAATGTTAGACATCCAACAGCAGATGGAAGGAAGGATAGGATATGTTTTATTTAACGACGCTCTCAACACATTTTATTTACGGTTGTATGGTGTCGGATGATTATTAAATTAATATGCTCTAACTTTGATGTCGTTAACCCCCCCCCCCCCCCCCCCCCCCCGTAACTTTAACCTTTCCAAACGAAAGAATATTTATTTGAATTTATCGATTTTAACACGTAAAATTAAGAAATGAAAACGTTTATTGCCTGCTTTAGTATATTTTTTTAACAAAAACATATACATGATTAATGTGTTACTAGTATACAAACTAAACTTTGAAAGTTCTACTAACACTTTATAAAATATTAATTCTGAAATAGGAAGGTACGATTGTCGATAATAAATTGTCAAGATCAAACCGGTTTTAACGAAAGACTAGTACCGTATCCTCAACCGAACGTTCTTCGTACAGCGCAAGATTTCTCTTTTAATTTTTTTTAGACGAACCCTACAATTTGAAATCGGCAAACGCAAGTGTTAACTGAAACTGACAACAGGCTGTCGTTTGTGCTTTGCCGAACTATGGCGGCACAGGCTACGAATCAAGCGTATACTTTTGACGATCTCCGTTCATAGCGAACACACACGCGTTTTTAAAAACTGCATATGAGCTTGTATTTCATATTTGTACATGATGTTATAATATGGTAACCAGAGAATGTAACTTTAATGAGCCAGTCAGACTTTTTGTATTCATTATGTTTTGAAATAAGGAATACAAAATGCACCTATATACCAAATTCCAATTCCCTATGTCGTTCACAAGCCGAATTGTGAACAATTTATATTTTGTCGTGGTGACCATATTTAAATTCAAGATGGCGGCTAATCGGCCTGTCAGACTTCTTGGATCTTTCAATTTGTTAAATTACACTACAAAAATATCCCTATATATCAAATTCCAATCTCGTATGTTGGTCAGAAGTCAAATTATGAGCAATTGTGTCATAACGGTGGTCATCTTTAAATTCAAGATTGCGGCTAATGAGCCAGCCAGACGTTTTGTATCCATCAAGTTTTGAAATAAGCAAACCACAATACCTCTATATACCAAATTCCAATCCCCTTTGTAGTACAGAAGTCGAATTATAACAATTGATATTTTGTCATGGTGGCCATCTTTGAATTTAAGATGGCGGCTAATGAACCTGTCAGACTTCTTGGATCTATCAATGTTTTTAAATTGACGAACCAAAATACCCCTATATACCAAATTTCAATCTCCTATGAGCAATTAATATTTTGTCATGGTGGCCATCTTTAAATTCAATATGGCGTATGTCAAGACTTCTTGGATCCATCAATTATGGAAATTAGCAAACCAAAGAACCCCTATGTACCAAATTTCAATCTTCTATGTTGTCCAAAACCCAAAATATGAGGAATTGATATTTTGTCATCGTGACGTCTTTAAAATCAAGATGGCGGCTAACCAGCTTGTCAGACTTCTCGGATGTATAAAGTGTTTAAATTAGCAATAACAATTACTCCTATGCGATTCAGAAGCCGAAATATGAGCAATTGATATTTTGTCATGGTGGCCATCTTTAAATTCGAGATGGCGGCTTACCAGTCTGTCAGACTTTATGGATCCATCAATTTTTTGAAAGTAGTAGACCAAAATACCCCTTTATCCGAAATTTCACACTTTTTGCCAGATGTGATCATCTAGGTAATTTTTTGTTACTATACATATCTACCCCACTATTATGTGACATAGAAATTTGAACCCACGATAATCAACAGAAAATCCATCACACAACGAGGAAAAGCTGCCAAAAACATACCTTTTTCTCGTGTCTTGCTGGCAGCTCGTGCATATTGCAGAGTATAACAAACGGACATATATATTAATTTGCCGGAATAGTATTTCTGTCACTGCTGTAAAAATAATTTAAGTCCGGTTGGGAAAACACCCCAAAAAACACACCCAAAACAACAACAACAACAACAACAACAACAAAACAAAACAAAAACCGCCTTAAAAATAAAATAGGTATGAAAGTCCGGGTGGGACTATGGTTCCTAAGAAATGAAGGTTCGATAGGACATCTCTTCCTAGGATCCAAGGTCCTACGCGCCGTTTATACCGGCAAATATGTTTGCTCAGGTATTTAAAAAATTATCAAGTAACGCAATGTTTTAAACTAAATTATTTCAGAAAAAATAAGTCAAAAGGGAAAATGATATTAAAATTTCATTGGTCTCTGAATGTAGAACTTGACTACAACAACCCATTTAAGTTCCAGGAACTAACCAATGCCTTTTATAATCGTAAAAAGTTTGTTTTGTTTAACGACACCACTAGAGCACATTGATTTATTGATCATCGGCTACTGGATGTCAAACATTTGGTAATTTTGACACAATGTCATCAGATGAAACCCGTTAAATGTTTCACAATGCAGCAAGGGATCGTTTATTAGCACTTTCCCAAAGGCAGTAAATCACATAGCATCTATCTATGTATGTATATATATATATATATATATATATATATATATATATATATATATATATATATATATATATATATATATATATATATATATATATATCTATGTATATATATATATATATATATCTATCTATGTATATGTATATATATATATATATATATATATATATATATATATATGTTACAGTCAATGTGTAAAACCAGGCAATCTATAGAATGCATGAAAATTTCAGGCAATCTGTAAAGTAACTGATTCACTCAGGCAATCTGTATATTGCCTAAATAGTTCAGGCAATATACACATTGCCTGACTTTTGAAGGTAATTTCTAAACGCAATGCCTGAAATTTTCAGGCATTCTACAGATTGTGACCGGCCTCGGTGGCGTCGTGGTCTACAGGCTGGTAGTACTGGGTTCGGATCCCAGTCGAGGCATGGAATTTTTAATCCAGATACCGACTCTAAACCCTGAGTGAGTGCTACGCAAGGCTCAGTGGGTAGGTGTAAACCACTCACACCGACCAGTGATCCATAACTGGTTCAACAAAGGCCATGGTTGGGTGCTATCCTGCCTGTGGGAAGCGCAAATAAAAGATCCCTTGCTGCTAATCGGAAGAGTAGCCCATGTAGTGCCGACAGCTGGTTTCCTCTCAAAATCTGTGTGGTCCTTAACCATATTTCTGACGCCATATATTCGTAAATAAAATGTGTTGAGTGCGTCGTTAAATAAAACATTTCTTTCTTTTTTTCTTTCTACAGATTGCCTGGTTTTACACATTGACTGTAATATATATATATATATATATATATATATATATATATATATATATATATATATATATATATTATATATAATATATGCCAATAGTTTTGGAAAATATGCCAATAGTTCATGAAGTTTTTAAATTTAATTTGGAAATAAGGGTATATTACATTAGACTGAAAACATCCCAGGGTTTTAGCCTTACTAAAACAAGAATATACCTTGCTAATCCAGCTAATTACCGTCATATTTCTCTAACCTATAATGTGGGCAAGACCACGGAGAATATGGTTAATTCTAGATTCAAACAAACTGGTCACTGATCGGAAACATCGTTCCAGTGGCGACCATCTTTCTCGGCTCCAGACTAAAATGAATATGGCCTTCAGGGAGGGACAGGAAGTGTTCACGATATTTGTGGACATAGAAAGAAGCCTACATCTTGGTCCGGAGACACGGACTATTACTTGGAGGTTTATATCTAATCGAACTTTTGATGTGACTGTAAATGGTTTCTTTTCTATTAAAATGGAGTTCGATAATGGTATTCCCTCAGGGATTTGGTATATATCCCACTTTATTTAGCATGCTTATAAACGATTATGGCCAAAACACATAAACCAGAAAAGTCTAAATTGAGCATAGTATATTTGCCGACGACACAGAGCCTTTTGGAGAATCATTAAAATACTAGAGGATGTTAAAACGATATTCAAAAAGACATAAAACTTTGGGGGCTTACCATCTCTCAAAATAAAATAATTGGTATTACGTTTTGAAATATTCCAGGTCCCAATAAAGGTATGTAAGCTGTCTCTGTCTCTCTCGCTCCATCGAAAGTGTTGAAATACCCATACACTAAACATTAAATGCACGCTTTTAAAAATGTGCCGAGGTGTTCTTAAACGAAAATTCATTTCCTTCGGTGACTCATCTAAATACTAATAAAAACACTCCACCGCGCTCTATAGATTTTAGAGTACCCGGCGTATGCCACTGAACGCATCCGGTAACCGCCTTGATCTCAGATGTGTTCTAAATTGAATATTCTTGAAAGCAATGGAATTACCGGTTGGGTTATGAGCTGTCATCAGAAAGTGTCACCGCGATTTGTTTTCCGTTCACTCTAATCGTGTGAGGAGGGTCGTTCCGACGTGCGATCAACACCGTCACGTCTGTTTTCACTTTCTGCGGAGGAATACAAGCGCGCCTCGTGTGCTGGGGAATATGTTTTTTCTTCTTAAAGCAGAGGAAATAATTAAACCTCATATTTCCATTGGTTTTTCATTGATTTCCAGACGTCTTGTGCATGCTTAGAATACATTATTCATGTTTTTCTATTACGAACAGGAAGCTTTACGATATGTATAAAAACGAATGGCAATCTGTTCAAGGTTGTGTATGAATTAAATCCGTATTTTGTAGCTCAGCAACTTAAAACATGTTAAAAAAAAAGAACCCAAGAGCAATACGTCGGCTACTACTACCACCACCACTACCACCGCTACCAACGCCACCACCATCACCACTACCACCACTACCAACGCCACCACCATCACCACTACCAACGCTACCAACGCCACCACCATCACCATCACCACAACCACAACTACCAGTACCACCACCACTACCACCACCACTACCACCACCACAACACACCACCACCACTACCACCACGACTACTACTACTACTACTACGACCATTTTTCGGGAACCAAAGTTTGATGATGTATTTCAAGTCTTTGGGACCTTTAGAATTTTTTTTTTTGCCCCAGGTACCTCGCAAAAGTTCCGGCTAACTCCACCAGAGGGCCAAATCAATAATGGCCGCCGGCGGCCATACTGGTAATAACAAATCGCCATATCTCACTTAATATATATGTTAAATTCATGTCTATTCCCATTACAAATATGATGCCTAATCTTCTGGTGGGGTTAATTTTGTAATTTGAAGGCATCCCGACATTGAAATACAAGATGGATCTTGTTCACCACATTGATAATTAGAAAACGTCAGATCTCTTGGAATATTTGGGTTAGATTATAAGTGAATAGTGTTTTCATACTGAACAGTGGACGCACGATCTATTGGCGATATTAATTTTGATAATGTGAGATCAGCTTGATCTACAAATACAAAATAACAGCTGGGGTAATTATTTCGTTACAAAGTGACCTCCATATGTTTGGACCTTTCCTCTAGAAAGAGGGCATACCGAAATGAGCTGTCTGATCATGCATTGATGAGGCATTGATTGCATTGATTGCAGTGACGAGGCATCCTCTACTGCCAGACAATTTGTACGCCAGGAGCCAATAGTGAATACGATGTGTAGTCCATTATCCAGGACAAGTTTAATGAGTGATACCTTCAACAGCTGCTAAAATATCAGTTTGCTAGTAAACAATCATACAATAGTTTGAACGCCTTGGCCAAGTTAGTTTTCTTTAATGACATCAGTAGAGTACATCGAATTGTTAATCAGCGGCTATTGGATGCCCCACTTTGGATCATCACATTCTATCTCGACTAAATTAATTAATGCCCTTAAAACATTTCTGTATGGTGACATGATGGACTCAAATCTTACAGAAGCCCTGTCTAAAATGTGGTATCAACAGAAGAGCAAAAGAACAACGAAGTTCCCATGAGATAGCGTCTTTCTCGGATAACACTGCCAGTTACTTCACCTTCTTTCAGCTCTGATATTCCTTTGTTACACAACCGTTTTTGTTGATTTTGACTGGAACTTGGTTAGTAGAAAATGCCCATTATTCTCATAAACCCAAACTTTGGAGTATTCAGTACATAAATGTTTACAACACAGAATCGGATATGTCCGATTTTAGTTATAACGAATTACGTTGGAATATATGAAACAGACTTGGTCTCAGTTATGACCAATCATGCATTATGGACTTTTGTTCACTTAATGTACACTTCTAGCGTACATAAAACTATTTTGAAATACATAGAGCGGTTTAATGTTTCAATACAGTTGCCAAGCCGTCCATGTCAGATTTTGCAGGTCAAAATTACCTTAAATTAGAAAAGTACAACACAAAGACGATTATGACTTTCGTGTTTGGTGTAAATAGATAATTCGTTTTTTATTATAACCCACGTTCAAGTTCAACTTCTTTATCGAGTTGACCTTTACAGCGCAATGACATAAAAACTGTATTGAACATATAAATTAATATATACATGTATGTATGTGCAGTGCAATCGGGGATAGTGACTTAAACATGTACACAGAAATTGTTAAGCTATAATTAAAATCGCATATAGTATAGTATAGCAACATGGTAATGTAATATAATGTAATATAAAGGTACAGTATTGTTAACTACTATTGATAATAAATGGGCATATGGGTATTTATAATAATATATAAATAACTATGCATAAGTAGTTACAGTGTTTATAAGAACTGGTCTCTATTTCGATTCGCCTGTAATAAATATTTTCGAAGATTATTTATCTCCTTATTATTTTCAGTAGTTAAAAGCTGTATTAATTTGAAGACACTATGGGGTTTAAAATGGTATTGTTTAATTAACTCATGCCTTATAGTTTCATATTGTGGGCACTGTACAACGAAGTGAAATTCATCTTCTATTTCATCAGAATTGCATACCTTACATATTCTTTGAGATCTCTCTATGTTAATATACCTGCCAGTTTATTCAACCGATGACTTATCACAATTTTCATCACTCCCATATATCACCTCCCGTGAATTGCCTAGCACTGCATATACGCTCTCATTTGTCGCCATTGTTTATTACATGACCTTAACTTGCAAACATAACCCCACCAGAAGAATAGACACTCTCTATTTAATGGAAATAGACACCTTATTCGTGATTCTAACTTTCATATTAAGAGAGTTATGGCGATTTTTTATTTCCAGTATGGCTGCCGGCAGATTTGGACCCCTGGTGGAGTTAGCCCGAATTTTCGCGAGGTAAATGGGCTATTTGTTTTTTCTAAAATTCCTACTGACTTGAAATCAACCTTCAAACTTTGGTTCCCCCAAAATGGTCACGGGACAGTAATATTTGGCCCCACTATATTATTATTATTATTATTATTTTTACAGGTTTTTTTAGTTTTACATTCTACAAAATACCCTCTCTTTATAAATGCGAATAAAACGACACAATTTAATATTCGTTTGAGAGAATAATGTGTCAGATTATTTTATTACACCGCATTATCCAACAAATGTAGGTGACCGATTCGAAGACACCATGCGAACAGTTCCGTACAGCCGAAAGTTAAACAAATAAATATACCAAACGATGACAGTTTTGCTTAAACTAACACTTAAATTAGATGTTTTGTTTTTTCTTTTTAATGCAGAGAAATGCAATACAATATAATACAATACGATATTGTTCTACGTGCAACATCTACTTATTTGTTAATACCAAATGTAAATCTACTATTCAAACAGTTTGTTTTATATATATAAAATGTTAAAAAACACAATAACGTTTTATCCTATATCACTATATATAGTGGCAACAATGTTGAGTAGATAAATGTATATATGTTCGGTCACTGACCATCCCCAAACAAAACAATTAGCTTTTCGGAGACGGAATTATGGTATATTGTTAAATGTTACTTATTTTATTTCCAGTTGATGATTTTGATTTTACAAATAAGAAATACATTGTTGTTATTTAAGAACTATTTTGTTTGGGTGTATAGATACCCTAAGACAGTAACCAGTTTTTCTATATTTATAAGATTCACGTTCAAGATAAGAGTATAAGACGTTCAGTACTCACTTCAAAATCATATTCCCAAATTACTTTCCCAGAATACGTGTATAAAAGCTTCTGTGCTACAACAAAAAACTATATGCCACGCTTGTCACTGTTCAACTTGTAAACGGGCGTTCTCATTACGCGATTAGTCGTACCAATTTGTTGCACGCGATGGAATCGTACCGTGAGAACAGTTAAATCTTTAGTCTTATACGAAAAGGCGTGTCGGAATCCTACCGATTAGAATTTGTTCCATTTCTCATGACAAATCGTAAGCTTCGTAGGATTTTTAAGGTATTCTCAAGGGATTTGGGAGATACATCTAGAATAAAAGTTGGGTCGTCTGCATGGTTTATTCCCGATTCTGGCATTCTCGAATCTGGCAGTGAGATTATAACACCTCTTAATTGGACACGCCAGTTGTTCCATTTCTGGCAGTTTATTGCTCAACCTTACTAATTGGTGTTCCGTCACCTTAATTGATGGCCCATCACCTTAACTGATGGCCCATCACCTTAGCTGATGTTCCCGGTACCATTGACGATTAATCGTACCATTGACGGTTGACTATTGATCGGTGATCAAAGCAATAACAAAGGCAATATTTATTATGTACTTTTGTTAAACAGTATTTTGTCCACAATTTGAAAGCACATCCAGTCACACTTTACACACGAAATGTCCCAGAAAGCACTCCACCGCAAGCTGACAAGTAGGAAGCCGTGTCCCGGGTACACGTGACGTACTCCAATCCCAGCTGGAAGAGCTTGTGCTTGTCTTCTTCGGTGCGGTGGGACTTCCTTGGTTTCTGTCCACCTTCCAGCTGATCTCGTGAACCCCACACGTCTAAATTGGTAGTATTTCCTGTCTCCAAATTTTACTGAGATAAAACAAACATTAATTTTCTTGCAATCTCTATTCCGGCTCACCTCTGCTCTTCACTGCTCATTAAAGTTAATCTCGTTAATCGCCCCCTCTGTTTTTCACACATCTCGTTATCCCCATGCGTCTAAATTGGCCTTAATTGCTCACGCCAGTTTTCCCATTTCTGGAAGCGGATTAGAACACCTCACCGCTTACCTAATCTGGAGACTGCCAATTTTGGGAACATACCGTCTGGGATAAGAGGAATCCCTCTCCACTAATTTTTAAATCATTTATATTTCCAAAATTTCTTATTAATATTGCGAGGATTTCTGCACAAACAATAAAAATATATGGTGAGAGAGGATCACCTTGTCTACATCGACGTTCTAAGCTGAAGCTTTCTGATAAAAATCCGTTTTGAAGTACTCTTGAAGTTGATTGTTATGTAGGGTTTGTATCCAATTTTAAATAGATATTTTAAAATTAAACAATTCCAACGCTTTTTCGATAAATTTCCAGGAAAGAGAGTCAAATGCCTTTTCGAAATTAATGAAAATAACATACTAGGTATATTTTGTTCTTCTGTGTACTGCAATATATCGTATATTAATCTTATGTTTTCCCCAATACATCTACCTTTTATGAAACCAGTTTTATCACTTGCAATAAGTTTGTCTAATATATTTTTATTCAATTTCCAGGTTTAATGAATTAGAGGCTAGACGATCGGTATTGTCCGTTTCTTCAATCGAGATTTGATGTTTTGGTCTAGAAGAAGGTTAATTAGTGTATATTGGCTTTTCACCACTTATTATCCACATGGTTCAACATAACCGAGTTAATAATAATCACACGAAGCACAGTGTAATGGCAAGTGTGATGACGTAATTTTGGGAAACGACGTCATAACATGAGGTTGCTTTCTCCAGTCCCAGTTCAGACTTTGCATGTGAAATATGACATCATTTTGTCATCTCCTATTTGTGGAGGGCGGGCCGTAGCCCAGTGGTAAAGCGTTCGCTTGATGCGCGGTCGGTCTGGGATCGATCCCGTCGGTGGATCCATTGGGCAATTTCTCGCTCTAGCCAGTGTCCCACGACTGGTATATTGAAGGCCGTGGTATGTACTACCCTGTCTGTGGGATGGTGCATATAAAAGATTCCTTGCTGTTAAGCGAAAAGAGTAGCTCATGAAGTGGCGACAGCGGGTTTCCTCTCTCAATATCTGTGTGATCCGTAACCATATGTCCGACGCCATATAACCGTAAATAAAAAATGTGTTGAGTGCGTCGTTAAATAAAACATTTCCCATCTTTCCTTTCCTAGTTGTGGTTGAAACATTTTAAGATTGTCTTGTTATTCATATAAAAATATCAATAAAAATATGGATAATAAAGAAACTATTACACTCGCTCGGGCAATACAAAAATCCCGAAACTAAAACCAATACAACACACAAGCTGGTATTATAATATCTATTTATATCACCACCTGCCTGCTCGGAGAGTAAAGTTGATGTAAATTGTTTGTCTGTTGTTAGTTAGTATAGCATTATTCAGACAGATGCAGGAAGGAGGCTAATGTATGCAACCATACACCAAATGACAGCGTTCTTCGAAAATTGAGTATTTAACGTCTGCATGTAATACATATATTATACTTTTAACGTCCTTTATTAATGTAAACATAACAGTTTAATAAACACAAAACCTCACCTCACCATATTATTAATATAACGTCATTTATTAATGTAACCCAACAGCAGTTTTTAATAAACAGATAATCTCGCCTCGCCATTTTATAAATATGACGTCATTTACTAATGTAACACAACAGTTTTATAAACACACAATCTCCCCTCACTATTTAATAAATATAACGTCGTTTATAAATGTAACAGTTTAATAAATAAACAATTTCACCACATCATAATATAACGTCGTTATTTAATATAAACAAAAATATTTTTAATACACTCACAATATCGTCTCATCATATTATAACGCGATTCATCAATGCACATGAAAAGACAGCTACAATTTCTGTAACCTCAAAATTTCACCTCACCATAATATAACGGCAGTTATTAATGTAAATACAAACACAACTATAGTTTTAATAATCACAGTCTCTCATCAAAATATTATAACGTACTATTTTGTCGCATTTTTTTTTACATAACCATACTCTATAGATAGTTTTTTGTTTTTGTTTTTTTTAACACCCATTCTGAATACATCAGGACAGGATGTTTACATTTTCAAAAATAAGATACACATGATGTGTAATGGCTTAATGAGAAGAGACAAAACACCAACAAAAACAAACACAAAAACCCACCAACAAAAACAATTCTTAATACACTCACAATCTCGCCTGTGCATATTATAACATCAGTTATTAATACAAAATAAAAAGACAAGTACAGTTTTAACACAATTCTAAATTTCAACTCGCGATATTATAACGTCAATTATTAATACAAAATAACAGGACGAGTACAGTTTTAACACAATTCGACTCGCCATATTACACGTATGTTGGTCTGCTAGTCTACAGGAAAGGTTGACATTCTTATTGGACTCCGACTACCAGTATCCGCGGAGTCACCCATTTCCGAAGACTTATTAAGACTTGACAAGCCTTGAGGAGATTCTAATCTAATCGTAGATTAGCTAAACATTCGTGGATGCAGCCCCTACTGTCGCCGAGTGATATTGTAATTTTAATGTAAAATATGATGGCACTGGTCTGACCATACTCCAGTAATACTAAAGCGTTGCAAATACCAATTACATTGCTGAACTCTAGTTCTTCCAATCCCCAGGCGCTGTGTCGTTTGATGGAATATGTGTGGAAACCGACCAAACGGAAACATGACACAGACAATCATTGAAATACGCGTAAGTCAAAGGTTTGCTTTGCTGACAAAAAAGGTGTTTTTTTCATATTCCATAATGTTTTAAAGCAGCATATTTATGTTTGTAATATATCGTTTAGTATTAATAAGCTAGACAGACAGACAGACAGCTGTTACACTTGACTACTTTTTGACTACAGTTCTTTTGTGTCAAAAAGGAACCGATGAATTGGCATGGAACTCCATAACGGATACAGTTAAAATTCATATAAAAACATATTATTTTAGTTTTAAACCCATATCCACTCCAATAGCCTTTTTGAAAAACAAATCAGTGAACATTAAAAAGAAGAAGATTTCTTTACAAATTACCATCAGTTGTTCAGGTTAAATCGTGTTTGTTTTGTTTTTGATAAAGGTATGAAGAAAACTGATGGAAATATTATCTTAGCGAAACAATTAATCGGAAAATTCTAAAAATAGACATGTATCTCTGTTGTGAGGAAAACATAACATGGGACCACAGCACTTGTGATATTCTGCAAATCTGTCTATCTATCTATCTATATATAGAGAGGTTATTACCAGAGTGTTTTTCGGTATCGTCAATATCATATACCCGGTATTAGGAATAAAAACTGTATTATGCGAGCCTCGGGCGAGCATAATACATTATTTTTATTCCTAATATATCATATTGACGATGCCGAAATACACGAGGGTAATAATCTTTTATCATATAAGCTCAAGCTTTTTACGTGTTTTTTGTAAACTGTACACACAACTTTAATTCCAGTTCGCCATTACTAGATATTCAAATGACGTAAGAATATGTGGCGCGGTGTATTTTTGAATGGAAATGACGTCAAACTCGAATGACGTCATTTTGGATGTCCTTACATCAAAATAAAGTTATGCCTAACGTTTTTTCTTTTCTGAACGCTGGACAGCTTTCAGTGTCAAATTGCCATTGGAATGTTTTTATTTGATGACTATGAATGCATACGTCAATCATGGAATGTCACCCAAGTACGTTTGCTTAAATGTCAATAAACCTAGTGCCGAGACCTCCACTAATTTACATCTAATTTGCAAAGTTATCAAATTCTTAAAGTATGTGATCTGAAAAATATCACATACTTTGATTGCACTGAAAATGTAATATATATATATATATATATATATATATATATATATATATATATATATATATATATATATATATATATATATATATATATATATATATATATATGTATATATGTATATGTATCTGTATCTGTATCTCTCTCTCTCTCTGTGTGTGTGTGTGTGTGTGTGTGTGTGTGTGTGTATGTATATGTATGTATATATACATGTGTATGTATACATGTATATATATATATATATATATATATATATATATATATATATATATATATATATATATATATATATATATATATATATATATATATTTATATAAATGTATATAAATATATATAAAAATAAATATATGTATGTATATGTATGTATATGTATGTATGTATGTATATTTATTTTTTCATTCTGCTCAACTCGGTCCAAACAGCTCGCCGATGATTTTTTTTTAAAGTAATTATATGTACCTGTAGTCGTAGCTGTTGGGTTGCAGATCACTGGTAATATGTCCATTTCAGGCGTGTCGTTCAGTCCAACTCCCTTCGACGGACCAGTAGGTTTTGGCGTCCTAGCAGATGCCCCACGACTGTTAAAGTTTTTGTTTTTGTTTAACGACACCACTAGATCATATTTATTTATTAACCATCGGCTATTAGATGCCAAACATTTGGTCATTTTGACATATAGTCTTAGAGAGAAAACCCGCTACATTTTTCCATTAGTAGCTTGGGATTTTTTATATGCACCATCCCACAGATAGGTTAACACATACCACGGCCTTTGATATATTAGTCTTGGTGCACTGGCAAATATATATCTTAATATTTTGAGTTGATGTTTTTTTGTTCTGGTGGTTTCTGATACATTTTAGTTTTAGGTCATTCTGTTTTTGGTGTCTTTCTTAATGTGTTATTTCTAATTCAGTAATACTAGATGAGAAGTCAAAATGTATAGTTAGATAAGCTACCATGCAGTCACTCCTACATTATGATTTAACTTTTTGGAGCAGTGGGGAGGGGAGGGTATTCAAAGTTCATTACCAATTCAAAATTATTGTTAAGAAAATTGTTTATTTGAGTCGGTTGTTATTTAGCTAGTATTTGAATATTCAAATATTCGCTGGTCATTTCCATCGAATATTCGAATACCATTTTCAGACCGAATAAAGAACACTATTAAATAGACAAAAAAGACCAACCCCCAAAAACCACCACCAACTTACAACTCCAAAAAACAACAAAAACCCTGATGTATATACATTTTGACCGTAATAGTAATTGCAACTGTCCATTGGACAAAAACAGTCGCTTTTTTTTCCGGTGTCGAACTATTAAACTACCTCTAAGGAGCCCCATGCATGGATCCTGTAAATGGGGTTATGCATGATCTATGAGTTGTTCAGACTAAGACGTATGATATCCATGAAAGATCGACTGTGTATGTAACAGCTGCTGTAACTCTAGGGTATGCGACTTTAATTAAACAAAGTGCTGTATTCTGATGGAAGCATAGTCAAGCTGCCACAGTTGTCAAGTAGTTCATTCATAGGGTCAAAGTTCCAGTTCAAACCTATTTATCGAAACCAACAGTCTGTATGTGTGTGTGTGCGTGTATGAGTACGTGTGTGTGTGTGTGTGTCTGTGTGTGTGAGCGCGTGTATAAGTACGTGTGTGTTTGTGTATGTGTTGGGTGCTAAAAAAAAGTTCCACTTTTTAAAGCTGAATATCGGGGAGAGTCTGCAAGGCAGAATAGTGAGACTTTGCACAAAAACCGTTTAATTGTGCATTGATTGTATAATTTTCATTTTGATATATGTCTTGCGTTTAGAAGGCTCATGAAACAGAAAATGCGATCGCAATGAAAACCCATTCAACATCTAATGTATGTACTAATGTTCGATGGCGTAACCGTTTACTTTTCTTACAGCGGATTGTCCTTCGTTTCAGGATAAAATGCACTTCTTTATGTATTAGAGCGTATTTTGGCTCCCCAACATGTCGAGATTTTCTTGTAAAGCACTTCTACAATGAAGTTGCCTGCAGGCCCGGTGTCAACATTCAAAGAGAGAGAGACAATCCCATAGGGAGTAGTCCACTGGATTGCAGTCTGGCGACATAAAAAGAAATTTGAAAACGTTGGGAACACAAATGACACTCGAAGGAATAAACTGTATTTGTTTTGTTTTTATCCACGATGAGTGGTGATCTACCATCGTTGGCAGTACGTACGGTAGACGATGAGTGGTGATCTGCCATCGTTGGCAGTACGTGCGGTAGACGATGAGTGGTGATCTGCCATCGTTGGCAGTACGTGCGGTAGACGATGAGTGGTGATCTGCCATCGTTGGCAGTACGTGCGGTAGACGATGAGTGGTGATCTGCCACCATAGTTGGTAGACGATGAGTGGCGATCTGCCATCGTTGGCAGTACGTGCGGTAGACGATGAGTGGCGATCTGCCATCGTTGGCAGTACGTGCGGTAGACGATGAGTGGCGATCTGCCATCGTTGGCAGTACGTGCGGTAGACGATGAGTGGTGATCTACCATAGTTGGTAGTACGTGCGGTAGACGGTAAGTGACGATCTACCATCGTTGGTAGTACGTACGGTAGACGGTGAGTGGCGATCTATCATCGTTGGTAGTACGTACAGTAGACAGTGAGTGGCGATCGACCATCGTTGATAATACGTACGGTAGACGGTGAGTGGTGAAAAGAAAGACATGTTTTATTTAACGACGCACTCGTCACATTTTATTTACGGTTATATGGCGTCAGACATATGGTTAAAGACCACACAACGGGTTTCCTCTCTCAATATATGTGTGGTCTTTAACCATATGTCTGATGCCATATAACCGTAAATAAAATGTGTTGAGTGCGTCGTTAAATAAAACATTTCTTTTTGCAAGAATAATCAAGTGTCAAGACTGGTTCAGTTATTTGTGAGGTAAGATCCGTTCGTTTTCTTAATTATTACACCACAGAGATTTGCACCCGTGTTGCCAGCCTTCCGAAGGTTTGGGACGTCCACTTCCCCAAAGGTAATACACACGCGTGACGTAAATTGTGTCTCACCTGACTGACTTCAGCTAGAATCCTTGCATGTGCTGTCAATTTCTGTGAAAAATAAAGTACTAGGATGGTATGGCATTTGCTTTCATAACAACCCTTTTCTCTATGTAACTGCTACTTTTCAACATATATACATATACATATATGAACAAAGTTTAACATTAGAAATTACATTAAATTGTTCATACAGATAAAACTTATCATTGTCATATAAAAGGTAATTATGTATCTAATGCCAGCTTTATACCAATTTATATAATATAATGAATTATTATTTATTTATTACCACCATTATACCAAATAAATTTCATCTTATTTTCACCATCCACTTTGGTGGCCATGAAAAAACAACAACAAACAAACTAAAAAACAACAAATAATACATCAACCATAAAAAAACCAAAAAAAAAAAAAACCCCCAAACAAACCAAGAAGAACAACAGACAGATAACCAACACACCCACCTACCCCTAAAACCCCCCAATAAAAAAATAAAAAAACCCCAAACCAACAACAAAAAGCAAAACAAACAAAACAACAACAACAACAAAAAGAAAGCAACCCCCTAAAAAATAAATGAATAATAAAACAAGACCTAAAAACAAACAAACAAACAAACAAAAAACAACAAACGCTATAGCCATCTTAGTATAGATCAAGCTTATTTCTATGAATACATAATTATAATGATCAGTAAAATCCCGAGCAAACGCTGAACGAACTGTACTGCGTGAACTGTACTTGATTTTGTGTGGAGATTTCTCCAAAATAATTCCTAATTCAAAAATATAATTGAGCTTTAACCAAAAGAAACTTCACATTTCTTCTGCTGTTCGGTATAGATACAGCACAATGACATTTACCAAGCACAACATAAAAAGTGTATACTTGTCAGATATATTTCCATTAACTGTCAACAGACCGGATATTCCTGATTTCGAAGAAAAAAAAGAGCGACATAGATTTTAATTTTCTTTAATGGCATTAGCTTAGTATAGGTAACCATGCCTGGCTCCAGCGTTTAAGAAGATGTTCATACGTGGGCGAGGTGTTTTCTCTCAGATGATGATCATAACAGTCATATATAATTATACACAATTGCTGGTTAAATTCATGTCACAAATTGAAATCGATATCTGATTACAGAATCTCTGGTTTACAGAAGGAACCGGAGATAGCCGCAACATCTTATTATATCATTAAAAGTCCGTACCCCATTTTCCTGTTCCAATATCAATATAACATGGCGCCCTATTGAAAATTCAACCACATATACTGTTTGTTTTGTTTAAAGCCACTTAACACACCATCAGAACACACTGATTAATTGATCAAACATTTGGTAATCCTGACACGTAGTCTTCAGATCAAACTCCCATTAGCAGCAATATATCTGTTATATGTACTTTCTCATAGACAAGACAACACATACCATGCCCTTTGACATACGAGGAGGTTTAAAACCCAGGCAACCCAGGCGAGTCTTGTACCCACTGAGCTACTGTCCCCATACACACACGCGCGCACACACTCACGCATACGCATAATTGGGACTTCTTGGGATGTTGGGACATTTTGGACTGCTACTGAGGATGGTGTAAAATGTTAAAGTATTTAACTCGTTGTTAAACTCTCATTTGGTATTTTATTACAATGCTCTGTCGGAACCAGACGACAACTGGGCACCGAGAAAGAGACGTGACATTGACTGTATAGAATATAAAACAAGAATAAAATAGATTTAAATTCAGTGTTTAAAGTGTAATGTGTCACGAAGATGAAAGCAAATCGTATATATACTCTTCAAAAGAAGAAACGCAAAACCACATTGTCGTAACATTTGGAGAATTGATTTAATTATTGAATGGTGAGTCCGATAATTACCAAATGTTGCAGGATTGTTCACAATTCACTCTAGTCCATTGTGAGTAAGTGATAGGACACACCACCAAGGTCAAGGTCATCTGGAGTCAATACCGGGTGTGGCCTCCGCGTGTGTTGACAATTGCCTGGCACCGCCTGCCTATTGAAGCAATCAGAGTACGGATGACGTCCCGGGGGATGGTGGCCCACTCGGCCTGCAAGGCTGCTGCCAGCTCGGGCAGGGTCTGGGGCTGTGGTTGTCGCTGTCGGAGACGTCGGTCCAACTCGTCCCATAGATGCTCAATTGGGTTCAAATCCGGTGATATCGATGGCCAAGGAAGGACATTAATGTTGTTGTTCTGTAGGAAAGCCGTTGGGAGACGTGCTGTGTGAGGCCTGGCGTTGTCATGTTGGAACACTGCGTTAGCGTTGGCCATAACTGGAAACGATGTGTGGCCGGAGGATCTGGTCAATGTAGCCCTGTGCATTCATGTTGCCCTGCACGTGGACAGGTCAGTTCTGCCAGTGTGTGAGATGGCTGCCCACACGGAAGGTCACACTACCCCCGCCGAATCTGTCCACTTCCTGCACGCAGTTTGCCGCATAACGTTCACCACGACGCCTATACACGCGACATCTTCCATCATGACGTCGGAGCAGAAATCGGGACTCGTCACTGAACCACACCTGTCTCCATCGCAGTTGAGGCCATTGTCGATGAATCTGGCACCACTGCAGTCGGAGTCGACGGTGTTGTGGTGTTAAGATGACACCTCGAACTGGACGTCTGGCACGAATTCCTACCTCACGTAGGCGGTTCCGTACGGTCTGGTCGGATATCCTGCGCAAACCTGGTATTGCTGCGGCTGTGGAGGTGGCAGTAGTCAATCGTCCCCGAAGGTGGCGTATCCGGATGTAGCGGTCCTGCCCGGGGGTAGTGACCCGTGGTCGACCGGATCTAGGGAGGTCACGTGTTGATCCATGTTGCTGGTATATATATATATATATATATATGATATCAGAGCCTCAGTGAGCAAGTGGTCGTTGGTGACTTGTTTTCACTGCAACTCAATTCTTTATGAAAATGGTACTGCAGATTGGTTAGCATATATCTGATAGATCTATGATCTATGTATCTCTCTAAATGTCATCATTTAATTATATATGACTTTTAAAGGTGGCCTACTCTATATAGTATGCAGTTCAGGAGAATAACTTCTCATACGCATGTAATCCTGTCTGCTGCATACATAATTGAGTCTTTCTGTGAACAGATTGAACAAATCTGCAAACTGTATCCCAAGACAGATCAAGAAAAGACGACGACAAACATAAAATATGAGAAAACTGTAGAACTGAAAAATTGTCAAAAACAAAGGAAATGTCAACAAAGAAATATGTATTTTTTTTAAATCCCAGCTTGAAATGAATCAAAAAGTGAAAATCAATGGACCCAATAAGAAAAAACCCATAAAAACAATTTAAAGAAAGATAGAAGGAAAAAGAAAAATAAAGAAAGAAAGAAAACCTTCTGAATTAACGACTGTAGTCGCTCTTACAGCTTCACACAATTGAACCGCGCTACATGAACTTGATAATGTGACATCGAGGAGAAACCGGAAGTAAGAAGGCGGTCCTAATTAATATCGGACGGAGAAGAGCCAACTAATTGGCTAAACGTTGAGGTTTTTTTTTTAACACGGTGATGTTTATTGACGAGTATCAGTTTTAAGTATTATACCGATAACGTCCAGATGAACGGCATAGTTTGATAATTATACGCTAGTAAGTTTACCGTGGGAAACAATTAGATGCTTTAAGACTGCACTGTATGTTAACGTAATGCTCGAATGTATGCCCAATAATTATATGGTTCAAGAAAACAGCAGAAAAAGAAAAACAAAGAAACAAAACCCCTCAAAAACCAACAACAACAACAACAACAAAAAACACACAAAAAAACAACAAAAACATCCCCCCCACCCACACCTGGTATCGTATACAATGTAAAAACCAAACCTATGGTATTTATAGGTGTGATGTCGGCCTTTCACTAACCACATGCCATGTAAATAAGGATTTATTTAGTCTTTTGCCATGAAAGGTCGTAAAGAGCAATTTCAGTCGAACATTACACAATTTGCACGAGCTAAACGACTTTTATTTTTATCTGGGTCACTGTTTATGATGGTGCACTCAAGACGAGGAGGAAAGCGAATGTCGATCTATCTACACCGTTGCTCCAGTAACAGCTGGATCTAGAAATGAGCCAGTGTTTGGGTTGGACAAGAGTTAGGCGAACATTTTAAAAACACACCACATATAATCACGGATCACTTGTACAATCTACTAATATTAAAATAGTGAAGTAAAAGAACCGATCCATAATATTTTCTGCTGGGTTCTTTAGGTTGCTATTAACTGTTTCCCAATGTGCTGACAGATAAACAGACTTGTCGATCGGTCGTCGGCGAGTATAAATAGCTAGATTTGAACGTCAAATAAAATATCCATTGACACTGTAGGAGAGCATCGGATGCTTTCAGATTGCATTTCATGTTTAACTATTATTCGCGTGTGTGGGCAGTGTAGGTTCTGTAGAAAAATATCTGCTTGAGATATTTGATAGAGGTAACCTGTTGAGTGGCTGCCCGTGAGATATTTGATAGAAGTGACCTGCTGAGTGGCTGCCCGTGAGATATTGGATAGAGGTGACCTGTTGAGTGGCTGCCCGTGAGATATTGGATAGAGGTGACCTGTTGAGTGGCTGCCCGTGAGATATTTGATAGAGGTGACCTGTTGAGTGGCTGCCCGTGAGATATTGGATAGAGGTGACCTGTTGAGTGGCTGCCCGTGAGATATTGGATACAGGTGACCTGTTGAGTGGCTGCCCGTGAGATATTGGATAAAGGTGACCTGTTGAGTGGCTGTGTGACGGTACATGCTCTTAAATTTTGTTTCGCCTGTGGCGATTTTAATTGTGTTAGAGGGCCGTGTGCAGTTTCATTGCACTTAAGCCCAGATGGGCAACTTGTTACGTAATACTTCTGCGCGACGGTCCTCGATCGGTACGCCTAATACACACCCAGCCAGGTGCGGAGGCCATGTGGCTAGTAGTTACGTAATATCTCCGGTAGTGCTGTTTATGGCCAGGAGATTGCTCGCGGTTGGCGACAGCCAGACTGACGATCAGAGAGAAATATACCGACTCTAGTAGAGGTATAATATGAGATGATACGTGAGGTACCGCCTTGTACCCCCAGGCAAAATCCTGATTTATAATAAATAGCTAGTGTTTTAGAGATATCGAGGAGAAACATTTGGAAAGCGTCCTGGTAAATATATTATTTCTGCTCTGTGTATAACCTTGATGTGATTGATGTGACTTTTAAATATTTTAATATTGTATTATACCAATATTCTTTAGACAGTGTCTTCGGTCATCTGACGAAGTAAATCGTAGACTTCTTGTTCTAACATTATACGAGTATTTGGTAATATAAAGCTTAGCCAGTCATCCTAGAAGACCTAGGTACACTGTAGGTTATTGTCTTTATTGTGATCGGTACCAGTATTAATTCTGTGTTACTAGGTTACTGAATGAGTAGTTAGGGGTAATTAAAAATTAACCCGTTAGGAATAGAGCTGTAATTCCTTTATTAATTAAGTTCCCCTGGAAGCGTTCCTAAATTATCACACGTTACTGAACGAGTAGTAAGGGTTAATTAAAAATTAACCAGTTAGGAATGGTGTTGTAATTCCTTTATTAATTAACTTCTCCTGTAAGCGTTTCTCAATTATCACACGTGTGGTTGTGGTGTAACGGTGAAGTGATTCGCATATTGTGTAACTTAGACACCTAGAGATTAACTAATTAAGTGATCAGTTCTGGGTTGTTATTATTGCTGTTATTAATTTACTACTACGGCTGTACATTTGTCAGCGTAGGATAATACAGATTCCAAAGTGTATTGTGTTTTGTTGTGTTTCTAGTGAGCTAAACGTGCTATAATAATATATACTTTATATAAGATCGTATCTCTGATCATACCTAGAGACGAGCCATATTAGGGTTTAACCGCCTGTTACAGAGAGATCTAATAGATATACAGTTAGGAGAGATATTTTGATAATCGTGTTTTATTCAGTTACGGGAATTATAGAATCCCCGTGACAGGCTGCCCGTGAGATATTGGATAGAGGTGACCTGTTGAGTGGCTGCCCGTGAGATATTGGATAGAGATGACCTGTTGAGTGGCTGCCCGTGAGATATTGGATAGAGGTGACCTGTTGAGTGGCTGCCCGTGAGATATTGGATAGAGGTGACCTGTTGAGTGGCTGGCCGTGATATATTTTTGATAGAGGTGACCTGTTGAGTGGCTGCCCGTGAGATATTGGATAGAGGTGACCTGTTGAGTGGCTGCCCGTGAGATATTGGATAGAGATGACCTGTTGAGTGGCTGCCCGTGAGATATTGGATAGAGGTGACCTGTTGAGTGGCTGCCCGTGAGATATTTTTGATAGAGGTGACCTGTTGAGTGGCTGCCCGTGAGATATTGGATAGAGGTGACCTGTTGAGTGGCTGCCCGTGAGATATTGGATATAGGTGACCTGTTGAGTGGCTGCCCGTGAGATATTGGATAGAGGTGACCTGTAATTTTAAGATGATGATTTATAAACTCATTCAAGGGCAGGACGTAGCCCAGTGGTAAATCGCCCGCCTGGTGCGTGGTTGGTCTTGGATCGATCCCAGTCGGTGGACCCATTGGGCTATATCTCGCTACAGGCAGTGAAAAAGAATGTAGCGGGTTTCCTTTCTAAGATTATGTCAAAATTACCATATGATTGACATCCAACAGCCGATGATTTAAAATGTATATTCTTAAACAAAATTTATAAACGCATTCATGATCGTAGGAGACAGAATTATCACATGAACTATGTTTTTGATTCTGTAAATATCGCGGGAATGACGCAAAAAGACGTGTGACGCAGAATCAAATCTTTTGATAAATGTAGAAATAGCAGTAGTAGTAGTAAGATAAATAGTCGTAGAAATATTTATAGTTCTAGTAGTAGTAGTAGTAGTAGTAGTAGTAGTAGTAGTAGTAGTAGTAGTAGTAGTAGTAGTAGAATTACCATTATTATTACTATTATAGCCCTGTTCAATTGTTTAGACCCTAAGTTTTTTGCAAATGTTACGTTTAAGTCCTATTCAGTAATTGTTTTCTTTACATTTGCATGAAAACAAACCAAACCCCGACAGGTTTTATATACAATTCGTCATCTAAAATGCACGAAGTTGACTTTTTTCTATTTTACAAAAATCTATGTGTGTTTCAAATACAGGTTCGTTCTGCTATAAATAACTACGGCTATTTGCAGAACAACAGATTCGGATATGAGGCTACGTGAAGGCCATTATAGCTTGTTTCAATGAATCAATGAATGTCCAAAATACGATAACATTACTTAACAGTACATATTAAGTCGATGGTCAATAAAATATTATTTTCGAAATATAATCTATGATTGCACGTGCTGTTGTAGCATTGTGTAAACCACATGAAATACAAGTATAGAAGGGTATATAAGTTCACAGAAAATGCATTATTGGACATTCAATACATTATTGTTATTTTAGTAAAATATGCGTAAATCGAAAATTGCTTCTCCTTACCCATCAAGCATATAACATTCAATGCATTTATTAAATCTTTAAAACTGAAAACAATTTATTCCCATGACATTCAATATCAGTCACTATCAAACAACCTATGTTCTGGCCACGTGTGTGTGCAATGTGTCACAATGAACATCACGAGCTTAATACCTCCCTCCAACCTCCCCCGTCACTAAAAGGGAACATGGCCTTCAGAAGAACGCTTGCCCATGCATTAGTAAATAATAAATATTATATATTATTCATGGATATACAACCTGACAGTCTGGGTTTGGGTTTGTTTTCATGCAAATGTAAAGAAAACAAGGACTGAATAGGAATTAAACGTAGTGGTAATGGTGGTGGTAGTAGCAATAGTAGCTAGAAGTAGTAGTGGTAGTAGTAGTGGTGGTGGTAGTAGTAGTCGTAGTGGTGGTGGTGGTGGTGGTGGTAGTAGTAGCAGTAGTTAGACGTAGTAGTAGTAGCAGTAGCCACAGAAGATGGTAAATCAGTCAGTCAATCAATGAAGAAGTTCGGTCGCCAGCTTTTTTAATCCTAAAATGTGTTTTCCATGATTGTATATAAAACTGCGTTAGGCTGTTCCTGGTGAAGTCATCCTGGGGACTACACTTCGCTACACCCATCCCCCATCAATTAGAATATTTATTTGAGCTATGCAAATTGCAGATCACTGAGGAAACGTAAAACACAACTAGCTGGCCTCACGCCTCTCCCTTACGACCAGTTCACGAACAGCATCATCGAGATTGATCTCACAACCCTCTGTACCTCGGGCAAAATGTTAACCAATGAGCTGCTTAGGTGTACTGATATTCCAGTACAAAGCGTTTTGCCGGTGGAGAGCACATCACACCAGTGTCTGGCTACCTGGCGGCTCGCGGACAGTCACACACAATAAGCTTTATTAACTAGTTCCACGAAGAACACAATATCTGACAAATTTACCAAAACTGGCCAGAGGATATATTTTGCCTGGGAAATTATATGGTGTAGTATATCAGTCATGCTAAGGGAATTGGTGCTATAAAGATAGCATACGGAAATGTCTTCACAATTTTATTAGTCTGGGGAGGTGATGTTCCATTGACTACCACTTGACTTCTTGTCAAGTATTATTGTGGCTTCTTTAAACTAGGCTAGGTGAGGCCAGATTAAGCTTGACTTCACTTGGCTAGGGCTGGCGCCACGAGTTGCTGTGCCCATCTTTCACCTTATTAACATACATGTTTAGCGCTTGTATCCATTCCAGGACCAGTGGCTTGTTTAGAATGCAGAGCGTACACATTGATTGGTTTCAGCGCGCGCGCGCGCGCGCGTGTGTGTGTATATATATATTGTCACGGGGATCCTACAATACCCGTAACTGAATGAAACACGATTATCCAAATATCTCTCCTAACTGTATATCTATTAGATCTCTCTGTAACGGGCAGTTCAAAAACCCGCGTGGCTCGTCTAGGTATGATCAGAGATAAGATCTTATATAAAGTATATGTAATATAGCACGTTTAGTTCACTAGAAAACACAACAAAAACACAATACACTTTGGAATCTGTATTATCCTACGCTGACAAATGTACAGCCGTAGTAGTAAATTAATAACAGCAATAATAACAACCCAGAACTGATCACTTAATTAGTTAATCTCTAGGTGTCTAGTTTACACAATATGCTAATCACTTCACCGTGACACAACACCCACACGTGTGATCATTGAGAAACGCGTCCAGGGGAACTTAATTAATAAAGGAATTACAACTCTATTCCTAACTGGTTAATTTTTAATTAACCCTTAACTACTCATTCAGTTCTCTAGGATGACTGGTTAAACTTTATATATATTAGACAGTGAGCCTACAGTTTACTGCGTCAGATTACCGGCAGCACCGTCTAAATAATATTGGTATAATACAGTAATAAAATATTTAAAGTCACATCAATCACATCAAGGTTATACACAGAGCAGAAATAAAATATTACCAGTCCGGACGGACAACGATCCCCTGGAGCCTTCCTTTTGTTTCTCCCCGATATCTCTAAAACCCTAGCTATTTATCATAAAAACCGAATATCGTCTGGGGGCACAACGCGTTACCTCACGTATCATGAGATATTTTCCCAACTCCCAGAGACGCATTTTTCTTTTAGAAGCCCAGACTGGAAGTCGCCATTCCGCGAGCAATCCCCTGGTCATAAACAGCACTACCGGAGTTATTACGTAACTACTGGCCACATGGCATCCACACCTGGGCTGGGTGTGTATTGGAATAGCTCGACCACCGTCGCGCAGTGGAGGTATTACGTAACAAAGTGCCCACCTGGGCTTAAGTGCATATTGGAACTGCACACGGCCCTCTAAAACAATTAATATCGCCACAGGCGAAAACAAAATTAAGAGCATGTTCCGTCACACACCCCCACCTCAAAAGGGATAGGAATAGGGAAATATACTACATAAAAACAAAAAGTGCGTTAACCAACGCATCCGGGCATTTATAACACATAGTAATAAGGTGACTACCAGTAATCACACTGAGTCTCTGAGTCCCTGGTAAACAAATAAAATATATAAAAACAAAACAGAAATCAAGAATGTCAACACATTATCAAAACGTTCAACTTCGGGACAGGGCATCAGCGATTACATTAGAAATGCCCTTGTTATGTTCAATGGTAATTGGGAATTCCTGCAGAAGAAGACTCCATCTCAAACTCTCTGGTTGGAGGCTTTCATTAGGATGGTCCAGTCCGTCTTCGTCTTCTTGGAACAGCACAGCTCCAGCTCCCACGTCACTGGCATCCACCGCTAGCTTGAAAGGCATTCGGTAGTCTGGTGCTGCCATCACGGGAGACGAGTAGCGCATCTGCTTGAGACGGTTGAATGACTTCTCGCATTCATCTGACCACTGGAACTTCGTTTCCTTCTTTTTCAGTGTCGCACGTTTTCCAGATTTTCTCCGATAGGCATGCTGTCGAATCGGTGTAGCGTTGGGTTCCAAGCGCACATCCTGGCTTAAGGTATTGGTAACCGTTGGAAGGTCCTGACAAATGGAAACATTGTCTTGTATCAGCGTAGTCAACTTTTCTCGCTGGGGGTTCAATTCTGCTAGAATCTGGCTGTTGGTTAATTTGATCTCTGCAGTCTTGACGTCATCACAGGAAAGTGAGTGACTCTCAATTTGGACCGGTAACTCTGGAACTATCGGCAGTCTGTCAAAATAACCTTTTAGCAAACTGATGTGACAATACCTACTTTTCCTAAACCTGTCAGGAGTGTTTATCACATACCCTGTCTCATTAACCCGTTTGTGCACACCATAGGGCCCGAAATACCTGTTCTGCATAGAACCCCGTTTAATGGGAAGGTACAGCAGCACTTTATCCCCTGGTTTAAATTCCCGACTCTTAGCCTTCCTATCAAACACTGATTTTATTTTGCTCTGAGCATAGCTCAGATGCTTCCTAGCCAGTTCGGTCGCCTGCAACCTCCTATCTCTAACTCTCTTATTCATTAATACTCTCTCATTTAACAATGTAGTGCGAACTGCCAACAAATTTGGATCAGCACCCTGCTCTAGAACTAACTCTTGTCTATTACAAGGTAAGTCCCCTCTATCAAACACAACTGGTTCATTTACCCTTTGCGGGAGGTCAACAGGTTCCACCACATTTAGTTCGTCAGTTGACTTATCTACCAGTTTACTGATAACCTCATCCACTCCAATTTCATGGCTCACACACGTATCAGACAAATCACAAATATCCTCTGCGTCTTGTGTTACCCTTCTGGCCATAGCCCTAGTCATTACACATACAGGATAACTAATCTCATCAACCTCACACTCTTTTATTGGTAAAGTGCTGTCTTTAAGTAACAATTGGTCACATTTCGGCTGACAACACTGACTAGTCAAATCATTACCCAACAAAACTCCTATGTTTTCAACAGGCAAGTCCTTCACAACACCCATAATGACTGGTCCCGTCACAAACTTCGAACACAAGAAAACGTTCTGTAACCGGACAACCATTTTTTCTCCATTAACTGAGGTTAAAGCAAAAGTACGTCCTGTATCTGAATTCTCAATACCAGCTAAACACTCCAACGTGATCAGTGACTGACTACACGCGGTATCTCGATAGATGATATTGCCTCAGGACTCAATTCTTATTTCACATCACAAACCATACCAGTGGACACATACGGGTTTACTTTCTCTGCCTCATATATATAGCAACCCTTTTGATAACCCTACCCCCTTTCCTAAAAAGCAGTATTTCAAAGGAATTGTTAACAGCATAACTAAATAAAAACATCATGCAATATTTATTAAGATATACATGGCAAACCTAAAGGTAGACAAAGTTGATGGGATATAAATCTGAAAAATAGAAGCAATAGTGACATCATTTGAAGGTTAGGGTCTCACATAACACTTTTTGTTTGATTATTAGGTAATGCAGTGTTCGTCATTTTATAACTGTAATTCCAGTTGAAGTTTAGATTTACACTTTTTCAACTCCGACGAATTATTTAGATCTTCCATATATAAAGAATTTGTTAAGCTATTTGATGATAATGCTATTAACATGAACATGGCTTTAAAAAAAATATTAATACAAATTTTATTATTTTCTAATAAAAACACATTAAAGGTGTACTTTGATCACATATTTATTGTTACATGCAGTTGATAATAAATATTATTGTTTAAAATCATATTGCTGTACAAGACTAAGTCGAAACAATAACTCAGTTGGAAATGCATACATTGTCTTGATAGATTAAAAATACCATGATAAAAATGGATGCATATTTTGTAGATATCAAATTTCTGTGCTACATTTCCATCACTGACTTCAACCTGGTTGTCAAAATCTTCAATTATGAATATTATACCAGTCTATATAGATGCTGTATACTATAGTACTCTTCTTCTGTTTCTAGTTTCCAGCCTGTATCAACGGCACTTGGTGTCACTGGGACATACTCTACGTTACAAGCTGGTTGATTGGTTGTTTAAATGCTATGTTTTATCAAACAATCCCTACATAGTTACGCTTGGTATCTTTCGAGATTGATTGCATGCTGTGTATGTTTTGTCAAACAATACCTGCATAGTTACACTTTCGATTCTGCCCTTCTTTGCACTGAACAGAAACATATCAATCTAGAATTGAAAAAGTAGGAGAAGTGAATTTCTCCCGTTTAAGAAGAAAGGGAAGAAGTGTGATACAAATAGACGAAATGAACATTTATTGGTACATTTGTAATGTTTTGGAAAAGCTTCAAATAAGACACACAGTTCTGATTCCTAGGTACACTGGCAGTGTAACCCCCAGTGTATACAACTCTACAAACATTTGATAGCCAACACACATTCAACGATACTTGCACCAGTTTCAGGACCACATTTGCGAGAGCAATGGAACTCCATGGATGTCTTGAAATTCCAAGCACAAAATATGGTTTCTATCTTCTGGGCTAAAGGCAACTTACTTGTATCCCTCAATTACACCATGCGTTGCATGCAATATCAAACATCAGTTAACTTGAAAACACTGGATGGCATAAAACCTTGGATATTGTTTTAATATTTGTTATCAAAAGACTTTCCCTTGGTGTATGTTTGTGTATACTGCCTTCCTTTATCCTTTGACTAGGAAAGTATTTAAATTGGTGATATTGGTAATCTGATTCCGAAAGGTTCTCAATTGTTTTACAAAATATGATGTTCTTAATAAAAGTCCCATGATATATACCAACCACAATATTAACATGTATTTTGTAACGTTACAGAAAACGTGTTATATGATACCCTAATCCTCAAATGATTTCAATATTGGTAATATATCTGAATTCTCCAATCCATTATCTCCCAAGTTTTGTTTTCCTAAATGTCCTGAAAAATATTTTACAATGCTTTTAATATGGTCACCCTTGAGCAATTTTGTAAAAATATAACTGTTGAAGAAATAGGGGTAGGGTCACAAAACGGGTAGATATACACAGAAAGCTGTGAGTCCTGCAATGCTATCATAAATTTTCCATTCCTAGGGATGTAGGCCTGGACAAAAATCAAACATGAGCATTCGTCCCCCCCCCCCCCCAGATGGTACCGACCGACCACTCTGACTCATGGACCAATACACATTTAATAATAATCATAATTAAAATAAGAGGGGGGGGGGGGGGCGGACAATCTTTCGATAATTTATCCACAATACTTCAGCATGGCATAACACGTTGCTAATCTCTAGACCAGCTTATGCAATGACATTATGACGTATAATGAAGGTATATGAATAACACGTTACTGTTGTTACTGTACCGCAATGTGTGTGCATACGACAGTACATCTGTTTGCAAACGATGGTAAAACAAATAACTAAAAATGTAGTATTGTTACAGATATTTTGGGGGTTTTTTTGTAGGAAATAATAAACATGTTTTAGTTGACAGTATTTAGTTTGTAAATAGAAATAGAAATCATATTGTGGTGTTGATTGTAGTCCACAGAACAGGTCGGCCTAATCGAGTGGTAGATCCATGCAACCCGATACGATCCTAATTTGATGTTTGGTCTAACTTATGGATATTGTATAACTTCTAGGAAAGTTGCTGAACTTTATATTGTGTACAATCATGTACGTTATAACAATATATGATACTTGCATATTATATCGATATATAGGACTTCTCTCTATTTTTGTTAATTTGTATTAGAGTACAGTTTTTATTTCTACAAAATAGTAACCCAAAATTATTGTACATAAAGATATATGTTTACTTCAACCTGATCTGCATGTGAAGAAGATGTCATCTTAAATTCTTCAAAGCAAACAGCATGTCAAGTTTTACTTCCGCGTTTACATGCGACGTCAAACTTTGAGCCACGTTCATATAATATATATATATATATATATATATATATATATATATATATATATATATAAAGATGGTAATCATAAGCGACAGTCTAACAGTGGTATGCACGGGAAAAAAATAATATAGTCTTTCACACGAGGTGCGCCGTGTTCCTACTATAGTATTTGTAACCGACTAATTTCTAAATTGCACACAGAGTATAGTATAATTTAGTTATTTTCAAAACACTTTTACGTTTCTTCCTACGTCAAACTAAACTGAAATTATTTACCAAAAAAACCTTGTTCATGGAGGCTGGTAGTAAACGTCATAAAAATCAATTTCTAAGACCGGCTTATTCTCTCGAGAAACGATTTCATATAATAATTATATCCTAATAAAACATCTCATCCCAGAAACCATTCCGCACATTAAATATGTTTTTACCTAGTTACAAATAAAATTTTAGTCTGTCAGACTTAAAGAATATAAGATAACTCGGTGATAAAAGCCTTTAATTATTTCAGTTTGCTGAAGGTTTGATTCACTTCACTGAAACCACCCATAGTATCACAGATACATCTGGTATGTACCACCCTTTCCCTGGCAAAGTGCAAGTAGAGGCACGACGGCAGGAACATGCTATAAACGTTGTTTTGTTCAAAACCACTAAACAAACAGCAGCAACAGCGTAATAATGGACTCATCTCATTTTGGACAAATGTGTACACAGTCAGCCCTCGTTGTAACGTCTACGTATATTTAATGGACACAGACAATTCTGATTGTAACATATCAGTATATATAACATGGGCATAGCTATTTCTGGTTGTAATATCTATATCATATCATATCATATATATATATATATATACTCTTCAAAAGAAGAAACGCAAAACCACATTGTCGTAACATTTGGAGAATTGATTTAATTATTGAATGGTGAGTCCCATAATTACCAAATGTTGCAGGATTGTTCACAATTCACTCTAGTCCATTGTGAGTAAGTGATAGGACACACCACCAAGGTCAAGGTCATCTGGAGTCAATACCGGGTGTGGCCTCCGCGTGTGTTGACAACTGCCTGGCACCGCCTGCCCATTGAAGCAACCAGAGTACGGATGACGTCCCGGGGGATGGTGGCCCACTCGGCCTGCAAGGCTGCTGCCAGCTCGGGCAGGGTCTGGGGCTGTGGTTGTCGCTGTCGGAGGCGTCGGTCCAACTCGTCCCATAGATGCTCAATTGGGTTCAAATCCGGTGATGTCGATGGTCAAGGAAGGACATTAATGTTGTTGTTCTGTAGGAAAGCCGTTGTGAGACGTGCTGTGTGAGGCCTGGCGTTGTCATGTTGGAACACTGCGTTGGCGTTGGCCATAACTGGAACGATGTGTGGCCGGAGGATCTGGTCAATGTAGCCCTGTGCATTCAGGTTGCCCTGCACGTGGACCAGGTCAGTTCTGCCAGTGTGTGAGATGGCTGCCCACACCATGACACTACCCCCACCGAATCTGTCCACTTCCTGCAAGCAGTTTGCCGCATAACGTTCACCACGACGCCTATACACGCGACATCTTCCATCATGACGTCGGAGCAGAAATCGGGACTCGTCACTGAACCACACCTGTCTCCATCGCAGTTGAGGCCATTGTCGATGAATCTGGCACCACTGCAGTCGGAGTCGACGGTGTTGTGGTGTTAAGATGACACCTCGAACTGGACGTCTGGCACGAATTTCTACCTCACGTAGGCGGTTCCGTACGGTCTGGTCGGATATCCTGCGCAAACCTGGTATTGCTGTGGCTGTGGAGGTGGCAGTAGTCAATCGTTCCCGAAGGTGGCGTACCCGGATGTAGCGGTCCTGCCCGGGGGTAGTGACCCGTGGTCGACCGGATCTAGGGAGGTCACGTGTTGATCCATGTTGCTGGTAACGGTCCCACAGTCTGGAGATGGTGCTTGGGAACACATGGAATGCCCTGGCAACGGCCGTTCTGGATTCGCCTGCGTCTAGTCGGCCGATGGCATTGTTTCTCTGCGGTTCACTGAGACGTGGCATGTCCTGGATTGTCAACTGTCGGCCAGATACAGAGGCCAGGCAAGCGAACACCCTGCACTTTTATACTGTCGGTGTTCATGTTGCACGTGCAGACAACGCACGTGCAGTGGTGACATGGTTTGCACGTGGCTGCGTTTTTTGCGAATATTCACATTTTGGAACTTTATTGTACAGTAGCTGCGTTTTATCGAATGTAACCGTGGGAATGTGTTTGGGACATGCAATGACCTTATATTCACAAAGCATGAACCGGTAGGAAACATAAAATCGGAGTTATAACCCATTTGTACCCTTTTGCGTTTCTTTTTTTGAAGAGTATATATATATATGTATAGATAGATAGATAGATAGATAGATAGATAGATATTATTTGTATGTGTGCGTGTGTGTGTGTGTATATGTGTGTGTATATATATATATATATATATATATATATATATATATATATATATATGTGTGTGTGTGTGTGTGTGTGTGTGTAGGTATGTATGTATGTGTGTGT
This sequence comes from Gigantopelta aegis, assembly GCF_016097555.1. NCBI lineage: Eukaryota > Metazoa > Mollusca > Gastropoda > Neomphalida > Peltospiridae > Gigantopelta > Gigantopelta aegis. Next base: position 18,589,386 of record NC_054703.1, on the reverse strand, counting down.
GTGTATGTATGTATGTATGTGTGTGTGTGTGTGTGTGATGTATGTATGTATGCATGTATGTATGTACATATCTTATGCGTTGAAAGATGGTAAACCTTCCTCTCCTCTAAGAAAGGTGGATGTATCTACCATGATGATAATCGCAGTGATCATCACAAGTCCATCTGTGGTGGCACCTGGGGGAAACACCTTAGGGAAATAAGAAATGTGACAATTATATTTATCATCCCACAGTCCGATTATACAATGTTCTCTGTTGAGCGAGAACACTACTGGAGTGTCAATTAAAACGCGTGGTTAATATGCCTATAGCCATGTCCATGACCCGTCATTCAGTGACGAGCACTTTTACCAGTCCACTTCAAATTATATTCGCTTTTATCAGGATCCAAGACCGAGCCGCCCAAGGCATTGCTAGGTTAGTTATTTCAATTTGTAGAATTCTCGAGATAACAACAGTATTCACTATGCACACACGCAAACGCAAGCACACATTACATTACATTACATATGACAATACACATGCCCACCTACCTGCCTACCTACCTACATATATACATACCTACCTACATACATACATACATACAATATATAAATAGTCATACATCAATATATGTTAGCAAGTGCCAGGTCTGCCCACTGTTTCATGCACGTAAGCGGCATCGACCGCGTAGATTGTAGGCCCTATGCATGTGGTTGAGTTAAAAAGCATCCTCTTTATGGTTGCCTCAATAGCTCAGAGCGCATCGTGGTTTGTCTGCAATTTGTGGGCGATTCAGGGTCACAGGTTCGAGTCCCAGCAAAGACATGTGGCAGTTTTTGAGGTCAGAAAGGATTTAATTATCCCCAGCACCAGTGCGTTAATATCTATGTATGTAACAGTCAACCTCGACGTACATACAATATATAGATATCCATACACCAATACATACTAGCCAGTGCCAGGTCTGCCCACTGTGTCATGCACGTAAGCGGGATCGACCGCGTAGATCGTAGGTCCCATGCATGTGGTTGAGTTAAACAGCATCCTTTTTATGGATGTCTGGATAGCTCAGAAATCATTGGGTTAGTCTGCAATTTGTGGGCGATTCGGTGCCATAGGTTTGAGTCCCAGCAACGACATGGGACAATTTGTGAGGCCAGAAAAGATTTAATTATCCCATGCGCCAGTGCGTTAATATCTGTGTATGTAACAGTTAACCTCGACATACACACACTATATAGATATTCATACATCAATACATATTAGCCAGTGCCAGGTCTGCCCACTGTGCCATGCAAGTAAGCGGGGTCGACCGCGTAGACTGTAGGCCCTATGCATATGGTTGAGGTAAACAGCATCCCTTTTATGGATGTCTGGATAGGTCAGAACGCATCATGGTTAGTCTGCAACTTGCGGGCGATTCGGTGCCATAGGTTCGAGTCACAGCAACGACATGGGACAATATGTGAGGTCAGAAAGGTTTTAGTTATCCCCTGCGCCAGTGCGTTAATATCTATGTATGTAACAGTTAACCTCGACATACATACTCTATGTAGATATTCATACATCTATAGATACATATATCAATACATACGTATAAAACCCAGTACTTGGTGTCTAACAAATGGTTACTTCAGATTACTCTATACCTCAGGTGAACACCACCACTGAGATGTACAGTGCTGCCCTTGAAAGGCGTAAGAGATTCAAAGAACGAAGCCGATGAACTTAATATTGCAAGGTTCAAGAGGAAACGTCGCTTTAATCATGTCTGTGTGGCTGTGGGCGTGTTTACGATGCTGTCCGAGTAGCAGTAAACGTGACACACAGCAGTAATGACTTTGCTGCATTGTAAGATGTTTCCGACTAATAAAATAGTTCTACCATTAAACTGGCATATTAAATATATTTTCTTCTTTAGAATATCAGTGTCTCTATATTCAATCTGTTTCTTGTCGGCTTAATATTTGTAAGATGCCCAAACTGGATTTTAGGAAATAAAATGAAATGTAACCTAGTACAAATGTTAGAACGATTAGAAACACATTTAATATACAACTACGAATATTTTATGCAGAAAATATATCTGATATGTAATTACAATCGTTAAAAAGTCTCTGTTAGTCGATAACAGCTTAAAAATTGCAGCAAACCCAGGAATGTTCACCTTTAACTGGTTAAAACACGATGGTTTGTTTGTTGAAAATAATAAAGAGTTTGTCATATAAAACGTTGTAGTTCATATTTCCCCATATGCCGTTGCCTAGCGGCCTGGATGTAATAAAGTTATCTACTATTCTGTTCTGTGTCCGGAGTGCAATGCCACTAGCTAACGGACGGGAAATCAATGAATATCAGCTCCCTAAATTTGTGTGTCATTTTTAACTTTTGCGTAGGTATATAATTTATGTTTAATCCTACGTAACAGCCTCCGGCGAGTAAACACAGATTACAAAGCAATTATCACAAGTATAGTTTACTAAGATAAACTAAACAAAATACAGTTTCAAATTCCACACAGAGACAACATCATCAAGTTACTATGGGTGAGTATTATTTATATACTGACCAGTTTTTACAAATTCCACAGTACAAAACAAAAACAAACTTATTTCTTTTCTCTTTACGTAAAGTCATTCTATCACACTTAAAGGGACATTCCTGAGTTTGCTGCAACTTTTAAAGGTGCTATCGACTAACAGAGACTTTTTAACGATTGTAATTACATATCAAATATATGTTTCTGCATAAAATATTAGTGGTTGTATATTAAACGTGTTTCTGATAGTTCTAATATATTTGCTTGGAGTAGTAGGGGGGCCTGTTGAGTGCCATGATTGACCTACTTTCCCGTGATCACGTGACCTTGGTAGGAGACAATGGCCTTTGTGTAGGAAACAATGGCCTTTGTATAGGGGGGTGCAGGTGTCTGACCTTGGTAGGAAACAATGGCCTTTGTGTAGGAAACAATGGCCTTTGTATAGGGAGGGGGGGGTACAGGTGTATGGCCTCGGTAGGAAACAATGGCTTTTGTGTAGGAGACAATGACACAATGGTCTTTGTGTAGGAAACAATGACACAATGGCTTTTGTGTAGGAAACAATGGCCTTTGTATAGGGAGGTGCAGGTGTCTGATTTGGGTAGGAAAACAATGGCCTTTGTGTAGGAAACAATGGTCTGGGTGCAGGTGTGCGATCATGGTGTATTCAATTCAATGTATTGCATATTACCAAACAAACTGGTGTCGGCAAACAAATAAAAGCAAAGAAACAACAACAATTAATAATAACAATATGTACAGGCCAAGTGTAAGTCTGACGTTGGTTTTGGCTTCATTGTATAACGTCTATTGTGTTGTTTTTTGTATTCACAGTGGACATATACGTGAATGTTTTTTCACAGTGTTTCATTCTAGACACCCAAAATAATAGCCGTTAAAATATGTCTCGTGGGGAAGGACTGTAACTGTTTGCTGACTGTTTGGTCTAAAGTGAGGCTTTCATGTCGCCAGACAAAATGCGTGTGTGATGATTTTCATTCATTTGTATTTCTTTAGCACATTGTCGACGTTTTCTTTGTTGTCGTCATTCAGCCATTCATTCATTCGCTTTATAATAGAGGAGTACTTTATCAGACCTCTTCATCGGCCCTCATACAAAGACATTTTATTACGCCTCTCCGAGTGTTATATGAAACCAGGTGAACTGCAAAAGACATACCGATGGGTGCCCGTCTCAAGTAGCAGAATACATTTGTTATGGTATGCACACTGACCGTGAAAGTTTGTTTGTGTTTAGCGACATCACTAGAGTACATTGATTTATGAATCATCGGTTATTGGATGAAAAACATAATTTTGACAGTTTAGACAGGAAACCCGCTACATTTTTTCCATGAGTAGCAAGGGATATTTTATATACACAATCTCATACCCCTTATGGGGCCAGTATTTCATAATTAAACACAAACTTTTTGTGCGTGCGTGCGTGCGTGTGTGTGTGTGTGTGTGTGTGTGTGTGTGTGTGTGTGAAACACTTACAGCCCATTCCTATGAAGAAAGAACGCGTGACTGCAACTCAACGCTCCAACCTAACCTATGCTCTTTTAACTACATTTTAAACACGAGTATTTCCCAAGACTACAAGCCTTTATAGACAACCAGTGTATTATGTCTGGTATATCAAAGGCCGTGGTATGTGCTGTCCTGTACACACAACTCTTGCTACTATAAAGTAGCGGCAGAAATATTCAATCACAAATCTAGTTATAGAGTAGAATACACAAAAAAACAAACGCAAAGGTTGAGAGAGAGAGAGAGAGAGAGAGAGAGAGAGAGAGAGAGAGAGAGAGAGAGAGAGAGAGAGAGAGAGAGAGAGAGAGAGAGAGAGAGAGAGAGAGAGAGAGAGAGAGAGAGAGACGCGCGCCGCCATGGGTTTAACAAGTAGTACGTGTTAACCAAAGGGAAATAGCTGCATTTTTAAACAGAATATTTCTCTAGAGTACTAGCCTTCGTACAGGACTTTTTAATTACCAAATGGGTAAATACAGTGATCAATCTAGGATCGATCCCCATCGATGGCCAAATAGGCTATAGCCAACCAGTGCATTATGTCTGGTATATCAAAGGCCGTGGTATGTGATGTCCTGTGCACACAACTCTTGCTACTATAAAGTAGCAGTAGAAATATCCAATCACAAATCTAGTCATGGAGTAAAAAAAAAAAAACGCAATGGTTTGGTTTTTAAATTTTTTTATTTCTAAAGTACAATCGCTGGTCTCTCTAGAGACAACTACACATGCAATGGACACATCGAGAGGCCTTAAGGGCGACATGTGAATAATATGAGTGTTCATTTCTCTTCATCTTCGTGCTCATCATCAGTATCATCATCATCGTCTAGTTCGTCCAAATATTCGCCAATCCATGAACGATACTGATTTAATTTAGAACGAATCTGTGGTCTGAGATCTCTGTCTGGATTCACAAACTGTAGAATTTTTCTCGTGTTGGGGCCTTTGTCAAAGTAATACATATACGTCAGAAAGCAAGAGTACGTGTCTTTAAATAACTTCCATTGCAATGTCTTCATGTTTCTTTAGATGGCATCTTGGGACATGTTTTTTTCTTCGTAGCGTTTCCTCTTGCTTTCGAAATAGTCACGATTGATGTCGAATTCACGCTCGATCATCAGACGTACGCCTTCGTTTTCAAGATCGGACGACGGCTCTTCATTTCCCCCCTCGCACGTTTTCACGTGTCGCTGCAAGTCACTCACGTCTTTAAAGACCAGACCACACGTATCGCAAGACTGCATCCTCTTGACCTTTTTCAGATAGGGCTCTACCTCATCTTCTTCTTCGTCGTCGTCACTTTCGTAGGCGGGTATGCCTGATAGTTTTCTCTTGAATGCGTTTCTTTGCATGATTTGCACGTAGAGCTCTTTCTCCGACGGTGGTTGAAACTCTTCTGAGACATTCGCCGTTACGTTCTTGCTTTTATACCATTCGGACGGCCCCGTCTCTAAACCATTAGATCGAAGGCGCCAATGTTCGGGCGTGGTCGGTTTCAAGTCCACCAAGAGATGTCCGTAGGGCCTGTGGGTAGCTTCCTCAAACCGCAGCATGAAATGACGAGTATTTCCAGGATACATCTGCTGTGCCAAGGTTAGGACTTGCTGCTTGTCGATGGGGTTGTTCAACAGTGCCAGGTAATGACAGTTTCTTCTCTGTGTCGGGTCTTTGCTGTTATAGAGGTTCTGGTTGATGGCAATCACCGAGAGGTTTCTGTGATGACTTCCTTCCGTGAACAGATCGGTGATACGAGAGTCTTTTCCAGCTGTAGACATCAAGTCGTCCAACACGATGAGATTTCTGACTCTGGGATCCAAATAATGATCCTTTTCCAAATTCTCGGGTATGCCTTGAACAAATTTTCCTCGAGCAACCATTTTGATCGTATCATAGAGAGGTTGCCATCGTTTGTAGAGCCAGATGATGCGCTGGGGAGGTGGGTGGATTTTACCATCCCTTAGCAGTTTGTACAACAAAAAATGTTTTTCCACACGACGTTGGTCCCGACACGATCATGGTGAACGGATGTAATAATCTTAAGGGATGCTGCTGCTGCTGCTGCTGCTGCTGTTGTTGTTTATTTCCATGTTTATTTCGTACGTGCCGAGTTAGGTCGTGGGTCCAAACATATTTGTTTTTCGCAAATGTGACACTGATTCATGATGTTGACTGTTGAAGTGTTCGACGTGAACTGGCGATGTTGAAACTGCCATGCCTCCTTTTATAGTCTTCTCAGAAAATGCTTGTGCCGTGTTTGCCCAGTCTTCTCTCGTCATTTCTGTTCCACGCCACTCTCTTCACGTTTCCGTTTCTGCTCGGCCTTGGCTTGCTCTACCACCTGTTGTGTTGGGGACACCATGACGACATTGGGTGCCGGGGGCTTGTTCTGTTCCTCTTCTTTTTTTTCTATGTAGGGTCATACAGTTCTAGACATCGATCTACACTGTACATCATCTGACTTTTCCCACCACGTTGCACTGGAAAATGAGGTTGAAGTTTACCTTCTGCTTGCAACTTGTAGAAACGGGTCCACTTATCCACGTCGGGTACATATAACTTGTACTGGTCTGACATGTTGCTTCTCTGAAGGTTCTACCTCAATTGACGATGTTACCCATTACCCTTTTATTTATACTCTCTACAATTTCACGAATTTTTAATCTTTGTGTGGTACGTATGACCCATCCCCCATCCCAAAGCATAGCTCGTGCACGGCTCAGGGCCACTCCCGGGACCACACTCAGGGCCTCACACAGGGCCACACTCAGGGGCCACTCAGGGCCATACTCAGGGTCACAGGTCCACACACACACACACACACACACAGACACACACACACACACACACACACAGGGTCACTCTTAAATTAATAACAAACAAAACGTGTTATTCACGAGTTTATTTTACAAAACGAAAAGTATCACACTCATGCAATACGTGTTTAATGTCTGAACATAGGGACATCTCGGGGACAGTCTGTAATGTTCCATCACTGGATCGTCCATTCTCTGCCATCGGTAGACGCGTAGTCCACAGCAGTAACAGACAACGGCATCATGGTCTCCCGTGTAGAAGAAACCGAACTTGGCGAGCTCCCTCGGTTTCTGGCGTAACTGTAAGGGCCATCACCCAAATATCTACATTCGTGTATAGAATCCTCTCATTTCGGGTCGATGACAGAACAAGTAATGTCTCGAAAGGCCATCCCATTCGTCATCGGCGTCGTAGGCATCATCATCGTAGGGAGCAGCATCCGTTTTATATTCTCGAGCAGCATCCGTTTGATCCATGGGTTCTTCGTCCACGATTTCGACGGGTTCACGGATATCCATGGGGTCTTCATCCACAATTTCACCGGGTTCACGTGCAGCGTCCGTTTGATCTGTCTGATCTTCTTGTTTGGTAGTCACTCTTTTGATCGTGTGTCTTTCTGAACATTTACAGATCAAGACGTCGCCTTCGTCGCTGCTGCAGCTGCTAACACTGCTCGAATATCCCGATGCCATCGTCTTCGTTCCAGATAGAGTGCAACAAGATACAAAAATGTCAAAATCATCAGCAAACACGTCTGCTCTCTTCGAGTTCTCAAGCACGAATGAGCCCTTGGGAGAGAAAACACAGCCTTATATACAAGTCAGTTTAGTTGGAATCATTCTATTGATGGTACCCGTTGGGGGTGCAGAAGGACCACTGATGGTCTGTCTGTGTCTCTCTCTCTCTCTCTCTCTCTCTCTCTCTCTCTCTCTCTCTCTCTCTCTCTCTCTCTCTCTCTCTCTCTCTCTCTCTCTCTCTCTCTCTCTCTCTCTCTCTCTCTCTCTCTCAACCATTGCGTTTTTTTTTGTATATTCTACTCTATAACTAGATTTGTGATTGAATATATTTCTGCCGCTACTTTATAGTAGCAAGAGTTGTGTGTACAGGACAGCACATACCACGGCCTTTGATATACCAGACATAATACACTGGTTGTCTATAAAGGCTTGTAGTCTTGGGAAATACTCGTGTTTAAAATGTAGTTAAAAGAGCATAGCTTAGGTTGGAGCGTTGAGTTGCAGTCACGCGTTCTTTCTTCATAGGAATGGGCTCTAGTGTTTCACACACACACACACACGCACGCACGCACAAAAAGTTTGTGTTTAATTATGAAATACTGGCCCCATAAGGGGTATGAGATTGTGTATATAAAAGATCCCTTGCTACTCATGGAAAAAATGTAGCGGGTTTCCTGTCTAAACTGTCAAAATTATGTTTTTCATCCAATAACCGATGATTCATAAATCAATGTACTCTAGTGATGTCGCTAAACACAAACAAACTTTCACGGTCAGTGTGCATACCATAACAAATGTATTCTGCTACTTGAGACGGGCACTCGTCGGTATGTCTTTTGCAGTTCACCTGGTTTCATATAACACTCGGAGAGGCGTAATAAAATGTCTTTGTATGAGAACCGATGAAGAGGTCTGATAAAGTACTCCTCTATTATAAAGCGAATGAATGAATGGCTGAATGACGACAACAAAGAAAACGTCGACAATGTGCTAAAGAAATACAAATGAATGAAAATCATCACACACGCATTTTGTCTGGCGACATGAAAGCCTCACTTTAGACCAAACAGTCAGCAAACAGCTACAGTCCTTCCCCACAAGACATATTTTAACGGCTATTATTTTGGGTGTCTAGAATAAAACACTGAAAAAACATTCACGTGTATGTCCACTGTGAATACAAAAAACAACACAATAGACGTTATACAATGAAGCCAAAACCAACCAAAAACTACACTTGGCCTGTACATATTGTTATTATTAATTATTGTTGTTTCTTTGCTTTTATTTGTTTGCCGACACCAGTTTGTTTGGTAATATGCAATACATTGAATTGATCGCACACCTGCACCCAGACCATTGTTTCCTACACAAAGGCCATTGTTTTCCTACCGAGGCCATACACCTGCACCCCCCTATACAAAGGCCATTGTTTCCTACACAAAGGCCATTGTCTCCTACCAAGGTCACGTGATCACGGGAAAGTAGATCAATCATGGCACTCAACAGGCCCCCTGCTTGGTTAAATTTCATTTTATTTCCTAAAATACGAAATTATTTTAAAACAAAATCCAGAATATTAAGACGACCAGAAAAAACACTGAATGTACAGACACTGATATTGTAAAAAAAAAATATATATTAACATGTAAGTTTAATCGTAGAAATATTTTATTAGTCGGAAACATCTTACAATGCAGCAAACTCAGGAATGTCCCTTTAACGAAGTGCCCAAGGTTTCAAATAGTAAAACAGTGTAGTTTGAAATGAGCTGAACTATTGTCAAACACATATTATTTACCTTTCCAGTCCTCTGGCACCTAACCCCATACTGACACGCAAATAGATATCATGCTTCACCATGTATCTCATTACCATTAACCTCGGTGAAAAATACATCTCATAGATCCCGTGGATTCCAAATTACTGAGTTCTGTTGTATTTGATATTTGTTAATTGACGACATGCGTGTCACCAGCTGAATGCAAATGGGAAGAGGAAATATAGCAGCTACGAAATCCACACTAATCTGCATTAAATGGATTGACTGAAGGAATTAAGTTCACGTCCTGTGGGTCAAAATAACTCGAGGATTTTGTCACTCGAATACAGTTCAGATTTTCTACCCAGAACATATCCAAAGGCTGTCTACTAGAATTGTGAATAAAATGTTTCTTAAACTCCATCAAGACTTCGATTTTTACAATTAGCATTTGACTTCATTAAATACCTTCAAATTACATTCTCATTTCGATTAGTATCGTGTGTTCATGATCCGCAGCAGCATAACATTATCAGGTTAAAGTTACAGTGTCTGGTTACCATATAATAATATAATGCACAAATATGAAATACATGTTCAACTGCACTTTTAAAAAATTCGTGTGTGTTCGCTATGAACGGAGAACGTCAAAAGTATACGTTTGATTCGTCGCCTGTGCGGCCATTGCTCGGCAAACCACACAGGCCAGCCTGTTGTCAATTTCAGTTAACAGGTGGGTTTGCGGATTTGAAATTGTAGGGTTCGTCTCAAAAAATGAAATGAGAATTCTTGCGCTGTACAAACAACGTTCGGTTGAGGATACGTACTATTCTTTCGTTAAAACCGGTTTTGATCTTGACAACGTACTATCAACAATCGTATCTTCCTATTTAAGAATTAATATTTTATAAAATGTTAGTAGAACTTTCAAAATTTAGTTTGTATAACACATTGATCATGTATATATTTTAAATAAAATATACTAAAGTAGAAAACGACCGTTTTCACTTTTTAATTTTCCGTGTGGTAAAATCGACAAATTCAAATAAATATTATTTCGTTTGGAACGGGTAAAGCTAGTTTGTTTTGTTTAACGACATCAGTGTTAGATGTCAAACGTTTGGTAATTTTGACATATAATCTAAGAGAGGAAACGGGCGCATGAGCAGGGGGAGGGTATTGGGGGTCGAAACCCTACCCTGGCTAAGATAAAACATTAAAAAAAAAAATTGAAATATATTTTCTGGGGGAACATGGCCCCATATAAACTTCGCTCAACGCATTCTATAACCCCCAACCCCGCTGAAATCCCTGCACACGCGCCTTGGAAACCCGCAACATTTAAAAAATATATATATATATATATTTTTTTTTTTTTTTTTTTTTTTTTTTTTATAGCATGGGATCATTTATATGTACCATCCCACAGACAGGATATCACATACCATGACCTTTTATATACCAGTCATGGCGCACTGGCTGGAACAATCCCGCCTATGGGGATCGATCCTAGACCGACCGCGCATTAAAAAAAACTCACACATTTGTAGGTCTATGTAATGAATAGAAATAACATATAGTCTTCATAAATGTTACGTATATCGAACATACCGCCATCTTCCTCTATCCCTAGAGCGTACGTAATTATTAACACCCCCTTACATGTAACGCGTATGCCAATCGGTGGTCACTGTCAAAATTTCAAGGTAAATCCCCCACCGACCCCTGGAAAGGTATTGTACCATACCTCTATGGATATAAATGTATTTTGGAGGTATGAGACGACCCCTCAATCAAGACAGTTAAATTTGTTCAAAATTACGTGAGAAGCTCAGCGCCTGCGCAAATCACGTAAATTCCCAGTTCTAATGGCGTCCCGCTAATTGAAGAAAAACAAGCTGGCCATTGGGTTTACAGCTGACCTAGATAATGTAGATAAGCGAGCATTGCGAAAGTATAGCGATGGGGTGGGCTTTTTATGTACCAAACAGAACTGGATCATCTATTCTAAATGCTTAAATAATAAAAATATTCCAAACACTGCAGCTTTAAGACATAAACAATCGCTGTAAGAACAAACATTGTTATGCCCTGTTCCTGAAATGCATGCCGATAACCCCACAATTTAAGACAAGACAACATCAAGTTTGAATTCTTTAGGATTTATTGATAAAAGCGTTCCTATATTAAGAGAGTAACGGCTATAGAAAACAAACAAACACACAGAAACGGAATTACTACCTAAAGCAAACAAAACGTGCTACTGTTAACACAATTAAAATCAAGTTTTAACAATAGTAATCAAACGTGGTGCCATGTTACACATACAACAGTTTGTTTTCTTTAACGACACCACTTGAACACATTGATTTATTAATCGTCGGCTATTGGATGTCAAATATGGTGATTTTTCACAGTCATAGAGGAAACCCTTTACATTTGTTTCATTAGAAGGATAGCACATATCGCGGCCTTTGATATACCAGTCGTAGTGCACTGGCTGTGGCGAGAAATAGCCCAATGGGCCCACCGACGGAACGATCCCAGACCTATCGCATCACTGGGATACGTGCCGCCACATACAAAGCTATCAAAACGAAAGTGAGAGAATTGCACACATGTACACCTTCCGATACATTTTAGTATCAGAGTTAAAACTGAAATCATGAAGTTACTAACATTGAAACACAATGGCTACTACACCGGGTTGGCCAATTGTTTCGAAAAAATGGACACGACGTGCTGTAAAACCTTTGCCACTAAGTATCATATCTACATATTTCAAGGATAACAACCTAGGTGGACAACCTTGCCAACAAGCTACTGGAAATTATGTGGTAAGTCTCTGATTTGGTCTGATTTGGGAAAGTGTTCATTATATGTTTGAAGTTGATTCAAAATGTATTTATATTCCCCGGGAATCCGATGGTGCAAACCGAAATTAAATAAAATGTGCCTCCGATGCCGCAATTATTTGCTAGGGAGTCTAACGAAAAACTCACTTATGTATGTAAATTTTAGAAATATATTGTCGGTTTTTTCAGTGGGGAAAATATATGAAGAAAAGGTATTCTAGCAGAAAATATGAAACTTTGTCTAAAAGGGTTTTAAGACATGCTGATTTTCAAAAAAAAAAAAGAACAAAAAAGAAGAGTGCCAAGCCGAAAAATACATTATCCTTGTCTGATTTGCATAATTTCAAAATGGTAGCCGCTCAATGATATTTGTTCATATTTTGACCTCTAAATGACATATTATTGTGATCTAAAATGCTGGAATATAGGTTTTGGAGTTAAGGAATAGATCGATATTATATATATCATATACATTACAGTATGATTTGATAACTTTCTAATTTGAATACATTCAAAATGGTGCCCACTAATTCCCAAATCACTAAAGATATCGAGCACTCTTTCACATATTATTATGGTAACGTTAATTGTATAAATAGGTCATGAGGTAACTGAATCAAATATGAACATTTGACTTGTATTGTAACCAACTCGTTATATATACCGTTTCATAGTTGCTGCGCCATTAATACTATTTGTCTTGCTATAATTATCCAAAACTAAACACTCGTACACAAAATTCATCTAAGTACCCTGTTCAACACAGAAAAGTGAACCTTCCTCAGAAATATGGTTTGCCGTTATATTCCATTAGTTCCCGACAGTCCGCTGAAGCGTGGCTGCACACGTGATCTTCACCAAATTGCTTTATGCATTGTCCTATATCGTGATACATTCGGTACGTGGCTGCACACGTGATCTTCACCAAATTGCTTTATGCATTGTCCTATATCGTAAGACATTCGGTACGTGGCTGCACACGTGATCTTCACCAAATTGCTTTATGCATTGTCCTATATCGTGACACATTCGGTACGTGGCTGCACACGTGATCTTCACCAAATTGCTTTATGCATTGTCCTATATCGTGACACATTCGGTACGTGGCTGCACACGTGATCTTCACCAAATTGCTTTATGCATTGTCCTATATCGTGATACATTCGGTACGTGGCTGCACACGTGATCTTCACCAAATTGGTAGGACAACGGAAATGAGGATTAATTCCCATGTCACACCTGTGGCCACTATTTGACCAACTGACAAATGCACAAAGCCATTTTGTACAAAATGACATCGACGAAATTAAATTCTTTGTCGTTTTATCATACAGCAAAATCTCACAGCAATCTAGATCAAAGGGAACATTTGTTTGTAAATGGGAATCGCCAAATACTAGTATAAAACATTCCGCCAGCTCAAGATGTCCTATTTTAACATGAGGACATAACCTCATTGCAAAACCAATGTTATGGTCACCAGCAGACTGAGGTTGGGAAGACAAAGAGGACCAGGGGTGCCCTGTCATTTTGTGTTGAACCATTGTCCCATATGGACTTTGATACCTGGTTTATTTTTAAGTTGTTTTCTTACTGGGACCTACCGGACTTGAATCACTTCTACAACAGTGACAGAAATACTAGTCCGACAAATTAGATGTCCGTTTGTTATACTCTGCAATTTGCACGAGCTGGCAGAAAGACACGAGAAAAAAGGTGAGGTTTTGACAGTCTTCCCTCGTAGCGTGATGTATAAGTGTCTCTTAAGATCATCCACGTTTCAAATATCTGTCACCAAAACATTTTTTTATAATTTTGTGTATCAACTTAATAATTTGTTTACGTCATAGACTTGTGGATCAGACACATGAGTGAATTTTTGTAATCGTCTTACAGTTTTGTTTGCATATTGAAGCAGGACGAGTATTTTGCGCTTTTTTTTCAAAAGTATATAATGGAACTACAGCTATAAAGTAGGCTATGTGTTCATGTGTTAAACATGAAGAAACTTAAAAAAACCCTCCATATTGGGTTTTTTAAAAGTTTCTTCTTGTATAACACATGAACACACACACACACACACACACACACACACACACACACACACATATATATATATATATATATATATATATATATATATATATATATATATATATGATAATTGGTAATTCAAAACATTTGAATAAAGTCAGTGAGGAATAAATATTGTAATGGCAATGTCGACACTCCATTTTGAAGCCCATCACATCCCACGTGACCCGATCCATAGAACGTGCACAGCACCATTGAGGCAAAGTTGGTTTTGAACGTGCCACTGGCCACTACAATAACGTGTTGTCATCGTTACTTGCTCACGGTAGTCTGACACAAGGACAAAACCTACATTAAAATGATATTTCGTACGACCTCTTTCGATGCCACGCCTCACAAATGTGCAGCGTGAATGTGCACGCGGGAACGTAAGTAGCTGACGTTGCAATGGCGTTGGGTTGCAGTCGACGGGCAATTTATGATCTGCGGACACGAGTACAACAAACGGGCACCACAGCTGATTGCCCCCGACAGGGTAGACCACTTGTGACGTCAGAGGCAGATGACCGTCATATTGTTTTACGTTACCTCCGCAACCGTTTCATGACAGCTACAGCAATCAGTAATAAACTTTTCAGACGTCTGGTGTCCGCGCAATCGATACGAAATCGGCCGCGAACCGCTCACCTCCACGCACGGCGCCCATATGTTGGACCGATTTTGACCCAATTTCTTCGACGTCGACGTCAACGCCAGAACCCACACGGCCATCTTGACAAGGGAACGCGGGCATCAATGTCATGGATTGGCCTTCAAGGTCGCTCGACCTAAATTCCATCGAGCACGTCTGGGATGTGCTGGGAAGACGCCTGCGCACTCTCAGGAACCCTCCACAGAATTAGTGGGACAATGGCGCAGTATCCCTAATGCAGTCTTTACACCATCAGGCAGTCAATGAGGAGGCGTTGCCTTACAGTTGTGGGTACACACGGAGGGCATGCGCACTACTGAACCTGTGATTTCATCAATTAACCCTGCTTCTGAATTACCATTTTGACTGTTTGTGGTTTTGACGAATGCTGTGGGCGCATCGAACAGATTTTTGACTCGACATTTATTCCAATTCTTTCTTTGGACGTCATACAATAAAAAAATACCTTATTTAACACGTTCTCTTATCATATTTGCTAATTAGCCAAGTTAAAACGGTTGTGAATTTTTTAATTTGACTAAGTATATATTGACTGTAAGTCACAATC
The DNA here is from genome assembly GCF_016097555.1 of Gigantopelta aegis. Taxonomy (NCBI): domain Eukaryota; kingdom Metazoa; phylum Mollusca; class Gastropoda; order Neomphalida; family Peltospiridae; genus Gigantopelta; species Gigantopelta aegis. The sequence continues at coordinate 18,573,870 of NC_054703.1, read as the reverse complement.
CGACTAATTGTGATTTTCTTAATATTTGTCCGATCTGATTTCCATTCCTCGGAATCCTAGTCTGTGGGACTTGTATTCCTAGGACTTTAAGTCTATGGTACTTTCATTCCTGGTACTCCTAGTCTACAGGACTTTCAATCCTAGTTTTCCTAGTCCGCTGAAATTTTATTTCTGATATTTTGTTTATTTCATATACAGTCAAACCTGTCTTAAGCAGTCACACAAGCGAGTAGATAAAAGTGGTCGCTTAAGACAGGTGACCGCTGATTACAAGTTGCCACATATATAGTCTTTAAAACATTCTTGTTTTCTTGTTTTACCGTCTGTACTGCTAATCAACGGATGTGTGCTTCACAGTTGCCTTTATATTAACTTATGACATGTCTCCTTCAGAAGAAAAAAAAATGCAAATGGAATGTATTAAATTAACCGTTCTCAACAAGTAAGTTTTCTTTTTCTATTGAATTATTTAATTCCTACTGAATGCGGTGTATTGTCATAGTAAGTGAATCTAAAAATGTCAAGCGTAGCCTTCCCAGAGGCAATTAGATGCATTGCTGAGTCATACTTTCTTAATTGATACACAGTAGAGATGTCAGGACTGAACGAGTACTAGTATTCCTGAAGGTGTAAAGATCGGTTATTTGCTGCACCTCATCTCTGTTGTTAAAATATCTCTTTTGTATAATAGCAAACATTTAATGTGGCCGCTTAATACAGGTATTTCAGCGATTTGGGATCCGATTTAGGTGGCCGCTGATTACAGGGTGCATTTACATTATAAATCATTTGGGAGGGGAAAACGTGGCCGCTTAAGATAGGTGACCGCTGAATACAGGTGACCGCTAGGACAGGTTTGACTGTATATGATTCATAGAAATCCTTGAAATAAAACCTTTAAAATTATACTTAGTTCTAATAGTTAGTACTAATAACTAGTACTATAATGACCAGTTACTATAATATAAAAATAACAGGAATAATAAGCCTTTTTATGGATGAACAAAAGAAAGAAGTGTTTTGTTTAACGACGCACTCAACACATTTTATTTACGGTTATATGGCGTCAAACATATGGTTAAGGACCACACAGATAATGAGAGAGGAAACCCGCTGTCGCCACTTCATGGGCTACTCTTTTCGATTAGCAGCAAGGGATATTTTATATGCACCATCCCACAGGCAGGGTAGTACATACCACGGCTTTTGATATACCAGTCGTGGTGCACTGGTTGGAACGAGAAATAGCCCAATGGGCCCACTGACGGGGATCGATCTCACGCCGACCGCGCATCAAGCGAGCGTCTTACCACTGGGCTACGTTTTAGTCGGTGTAGTGACCTTAGACATTGATATTCCTATTAATTGATAAACCTTCATGAAAACCATTTAACATAATTTGGTATCGATGATATGGTGGGTTCGGACTAAGATATCACACAGCCCAGAGTCTAACATGTCATATGTTAGACCAAATTAATTTTTGAAAATGAACAAAATTGACAAAGCAGGCACATGTTCAGTAAGTTATGAAGGGGTAAATCTAGACTGTTGCAAGTAGAAATCCGATTTGAAAAGGGGTGTTTAGACCACCAGATATTGAGAGAGCAAACCCGCTGTCGCCACTTCATGGGCTACTCTTTTTGATTAGCTGCAAGGGATCTCTTATATGCACCATCGCCACATCATGGATGCACTCATTACAGAAACGTGGATCTCCTAAACAGTGTCCACTTAAAACGTACAGGGAATGGGGAAGGATGCCTTAAAACAGTTTACCAGTTCATATTATGATGTTTAAATCGCCAAAAGGTTAACCAACACAACTTACTTTTATACAGAAATGAGAATGTTTCAAAAGAGAGACCCTTCTGTGTAGTAGTACCTCTTGAATGAAATGTTCCAAAGGCTACCAGTGGATCAGATCGTTGTACGAGTTTTCTCAAGTCTGTGCTAGCCAGCGATGGGTGCACATAGATCATAATATGACTGTACTCAACAACATGTCGGTAAATGCACAAAGGCAATGAGTTGAAACAAAAGTTAACAAAGAAAAATAATAATCCAAGGCTGTGTACTAGCTAACCTAGCTAGTTATCTTGACTTCCTGTTCAGGATACTGAATTATCTGTATCAAATTATTAACTAACACTGAAACAGCACCGAGGAAGTCATATAGCAAACCACCAGGTGTTCAAATGTTTTTTGTTATGTATTTCTTTTTTTGGTGTATGATGCTTTTAAAGAGATGTAACATTTTGACCGTGCTCAGCTTTAAACAACTTCGAGACGCGCTCGGAACCACCGACTGTAAGAATATATAGATATGTAGCAATACAATTCCTTGTTAACACACCGTGTGATGTTTAAGCACCCACAATTAGATAGTTCGTTGTCTAGGAATATAGGTAACTGAAGTCACAATAATAACTTGCACACCAAGCTATTTTTAATCAAACAATCAACAAACAATAGGTTACAATATAATATATTTTAATCCCCTAAATTTACATATATAGAAATTACATATAGCAATGAACGAGTTAACAGTCACCAGTGCTATCACATCTAACGATGAAAACTTTCTTCCGGTGTCGATCCCAATCCTGAATCATACAGTAGCCATTTCCAGTCAGCAGATACGGTCACCGTTCCCGGTCGATAATTATAATAAACAAAGTATTTACAGTTGCATTATGGCGACGGCTATAAAAAGTCAATATTATGGAATATATGTGAACACTCCGTCAGATTCAGTTATATGTTCAAAGTTGTCAGCCACTTAATCTTAAATTTGACATGCGCAATTTAGTTATCCAGTAATCGTATCTATTTTGGTACGGTAAACTCGTATATATTGGCCCCTAGAAGAGTTTGTAAAATCCAAAGACCACGGCTGTATAAATTGATCGTAATGTTTTTGTTTTCATTCTTGATTATAGGATCTGAAATCGATATATTTATTACTGTAGATATGCCCCATTCCCATGTTATGGAAAATACTCTTTTTTAATGAATTTTAGCCATCCACATGACGTCAGTGTTACTACTATTGTCTGTACTCTAGACATGTTTTATGTGCCTAGCTGAATGCAAGTGGCAAGCAGCATACATGATCGATCTGAGAAATCAAAGACACCGTAATTATATATAACATGTAGAGTCATTGTCCCCTTTCCGGTTTTCCACCCTCATTCCCAGATATTCGAATACCTGAAAATAGTATTCGAATATTTCGAATAGCAAATTAGCGAGCGAATATTCTGATATTCGGACCGAACACTAGTGACAACCAATTGAAATCGATATAGCTGAATAACGAAACACTACGTGCACTCTCCTCATATCTCTGTGTAACAGGTGCAGCCAGCTTTCTACCCTCCAGCCACTTACACAGTTTCCGCATTAAAATACAGCTGTTTTGTTTGAACCACAATACAAGTTGACACATCAACTGTACATTTCACACAAGTGCCACGAGTGAGTCACACATCATTAAAGACACAATCTATATTATTTGGCAGTGCATATTTCCATTGCCATAATACTAAATCACATCACAACAAGAACACGTGTCAACACAGATTATCTTTAGTTAACAATTAACATCCGGCACGCTTTCAAAATAAAATAAAATAAAAATGTATCTCATTACCATTAACCTCGGTGAAAAATACATCTCATAGATCCCGTGGATTCCAAATTACTGAGTTCTGTTGTATTTGATATTTGTTAATTGACGACATGCGTGTCACCAGCTGAATGCAAATGGGAAGAGGAAATATAGCAGCTACGAAATCCACACTAATCTGCATTAAATGGATTGACTGAAGGAATTAAGTTCACGTCCTGTGGGTCAAAATAACTCGAGGATTTTGTCACTCGAATACAGTTCAGATTTTCTACCCAGAACATATCCAAAGGCTGTCTACTAGAATTGTGAATAAAATGTTTCTTAAACTCCATCAAGACTTCGATTTTTACAATTAGCATTTGACTTCATTAAATACCTTCAAATTACATTCTCATTTCGATTAGTATCGTGTGTTCATGATCCGCAGCAGCATAACATTATCAGGTTAAAGTTACAGTGTCTGGTTACCATATAATAATATAATGCACAAATATGAAATACATGTTCAACTGCACTTTTAAAAAATTCGTGTGTGTTCGCTATGAACGGAGAACGTCAAAAGTATACGTTTGATTCGTCGCCTGTGCGGCCATTGCTCGGCAAACCACACAGGCCAGCCTGTTGTCAATTTCAGTTAACAGGTGGGTTTGCGGATTTGAAATTGTAGGGTTCGTCTCAAAAAATGAAATGAGAATTCTTGCGCTGTACAAACAACGTTCGGTTGAGGATACGTACTATTCTTTCGTTAAAACCGGTTTTGATCTTGACAACGTACTATCAACAATCGTATCTTCCTATTTAAGAATTAATATTTTATAAAATGTTAGTAGAACTTTCAAAATTTAGTTTGTATAACACATTGATCATGTATATATTTTAAATAAAATATACTAAAGTAGAAAACGACCGTTTTCACTTTTTAATTTTCCGTGTGGTAAAATCGACAAATTCAAATAAATATTATTTCGTTTGGAACGGGTAAAGCTAGTTTGTTTTGTTTAACGACATCAGTGTTAGATGTCAAACGTTTGGTAATTTTGACATATAATCTAAGAGAGGAAACGGGCGCATGAGCAGGGGGAGGGTATTGGGGGTCGAAACCCTACCCTGGCTAAGATAAAACATTAAAAAAAAAAATTGAAATATATTTTCTGGGGGAACATGGCCCCATATAAACTTCGCTCAACGCATTCTATAACCCCCAACCCCGCTGAAATCCCTGCACACGCGCCTTGGAAACCCGCAACATTTAAAAAATATATATATATATATTTTTTTTTTTTTTTTTTTTTTTTTTTTTATAGCATGGGATCATTTATATGTACCATCCCACAGACAGGATATCACATACCATGACCTTTTATATACCAGTCATGGCGCACTGGCTGGAACAATCCCGCCTATGGGGATCGATCCTAGACCGACCGCGCATTAAAAAAAACTCACACATTTGTAGGTCTATGTAATGAATAGAAATAACATATAGTCTTCATAAATGTTACGTATATCGAACATACCGCCATCTTCCTCTATCCCTAGAGCGTACGTAATTATTAACACCCCCTTACATGTAACGCGTATGCCAATCGGTGGTCACTGTCAAAATTTCAAGGTAAATCCCCCACCGACCCCTGGAAAGGTATTGTACCATACCTCTATGGATATAAATGTATTTTGGAGGTATGAGACGACCCCTCAATCAAGACAGTTAAATTTGTTCAAAATTACGTGAGAAGCTCAGCGCCTGCGCAAATCACGTAAATTCCCAGTTCTAATGGCGTCCCGCTAATTGAAGAAAAACAAGCTGGCCATTGGGTTTACAGCTGACCTAGATAATGTAGATAAGCGAGCATTGCGAAAGTATAGCGATGGGGTGGGCTTTTTATGTACCAAACAGAACTGGATCATCTATTCTAAATGCTTAAATAATAAAAATATTCCAAACACTGCAGCTTTAAGACATAAACAATCGCTGTAAGAACAAACATTGTTATGCCCTGTTCCTGAAATGCATGCCGATAACCCCACAATTTAAGACAAGACAACATCAAGTTTGAATTCTTTAGGATTTATTGATAAAAGCGTTCCTATATTAAGAGAGTAACGGCTATAGAAAACAAACAAACACACAGAAACGGAATTACTACCTAAAGCAAACAAAACGTGCTACTGTTAACACAATTAAAATCAAGTTTTAACAATAGTAATCAAACGTGGTGCCATGTTACACATACAACAGTTTGTTTTCTTTAACGACACCACTTGAACACATTGATTTATTAATCGTCGGCTATTGGATGTCAAATATGGTGATTTTTCACAGTCATAGAGGAAACCCTTTACATTTGTTTCATTAGAAGGATAGCACATATCGCGGCCTTTGATATACCAGTCGTAGTGCACTGGCTGTGGCGAGAAATAGCCCAATGGGCCCACCGACGGAACGATCCCAGACCTATCGCATCACTGGGATACGTGCCGCCACATACAAAGCTATCAAAACGAAAGTGAGAGAATTGCACACATGTACACCTTCCGATACATTTTAGTATCAGAGTTAAAACTGAAATCATGAAGTTACTAACATTGAAACACAATGGCTACTACACCGGGTTGGCCAATTGTTTCGAAAAAATGGACACGACGTGCTGTAAAACCTTTGCCACTAAGTATCATATCTACATATTTCAAGGATAACAACCTAGGTGGACAACCTTGCCAACAAGCTACTGGAAATTATGTGGTAAGTCTCTGATTTGGTCTGATTTGGGAAAGTGTTCATTATATGTTTGAAGTTGATTCAAAATGTATTTATATTCCCCGGGAATCCGATGGTGCAAACCGAAATTAAATAAAATGTGCCTCCGATGCCGCAATTATTTGCTAGGGAGTCTAAACGAAAAACTCACTTATGTATGTAAATTTTAGAAATATATTGTCGGTTTTTTCAGTGGGGAAAATATATGAAGAAAAGGTATTCTAGCAGAAAATATGAAACTTTGTCTAAAAGGGTTTTAAGACATGCTGATTTTCAAAAAAAAAAGAACAAAAAAGAAGAGTGCCAAGCCGAAAAATACATTATCCTTGTCTGATTTGCATAATTTCAAAATGGTAGCCGCTCAATGATATTTGTTCATATTTTGACCTCTAAATGACATATTATTGTGATCTAAAATGCTGGAATATAGGTTTTGGAGTTAAGGAATAGATCGATATTATATATATCATATACATTACAGTATGATTTGATAACTTTCTAATTTGAATACATTCAAAATGGTGCCCACTAATTCCCAAATCACTAAAGATATCGAGCACTCTTTCACATATTATTATGGTAACGTTAATTGTATAAATAGGTCATGAGGTAACTGAATCAAATATGAACATTTGACTTGTATTGTAACCAACTCGTTATATATACCGTTTCATAGTTGCTGCGCCATTAATACTATTTGTCTTGCTATAATTATCCAAAACTAAACACTCGTACACAAAATTCATCTAAGTACCCTGTTCAACACAGAAAAGTGAACCTTCCTCAGAAATATGGTTTGCCGTTATATTCCATTAGTTCCCGACAGTCCGCTGAAGCGTGGCTGCACACGTGATCTTCACCAAATTGCTTTATGCATTGTCCTATCTCGTGATACATTCGGTACGTGGCTGCACACGTGATCTTCACCAAATTGCTTTATGCATTGTCCTATATCGTGATACATTCGGTACGTGGCTGCACACGTGATCTTCACCAAATTGCTTTATGCATTGTCCTATATCGTAAGACATTCGGTACGTGGCTGCACACGTGATCTTCACCAAATTGCTTTATGCATTGTCCTATATCGTGACACATTCGGTACGTGGCTGCACACGTGATCTTCACCAAATTGCTTTATGCATTGTCCTATATCGTGACACATTCGGTACGTGGCTGCACACGTGATCTTCACCAAATTGCTTTATGCATTGTCCTATATCGTGATACATTCGGTACGTGGCTGCACACGTGATCTTCACCAAATTGGTAGGACAACGGAAATGAGGATTAATTCCCATGTCACACCTGTGGCCACTATTTGACCAACTGACAAATGCACAAAGCCATTTTGTACAAAATGACATCGACGAAATTAAATTCTTTGTCGTTTTATCATACAGCAAAATCTCACAGCAATCTAGATCAAAGGGAACATTTGTTTGTAAATGGGAATCGCCAAATACTAGTATAAAACATTCCGCCAGCTCAAGATGTCCTATTTTAACATGAGGACATAACCTCATTGCAAAACCAATGTTATGGTCACCAGCAGACTGAGGTTGGGAAGACAAAGAGGACCAGGGGTGCCCTGTCATTTTGTGTTGAACCATTGTCCCATATGGACTTTGATACCTGGTTTATTTTTAAGTTGTTTTCTTACTGGGACCTACCGGACTTGAATCACTTCTACAACAGTGACAGAAATACTAGTCCGACAAATTAGATGTCCGTTTGTTATACTCTGCAATTTGCACGAGCTGGCAGAAAGACACGAGAAAAAAGGTGAGGTTTTGACAGTCTTCCCTCGTAGCGTGATGTATAAGTGTCTCTTAAGATCATCCACGTTTCAAATATCTGTCACCAAAACATTTTTTTATAATTTTGTGTATCAACTTAATAATTTGTTTACGTCATAGACTTGTGGATCAGACACATGAGTGAATTTTTGTAATCGTCTTACAGTTTTGTTTGCATATTGAAGCAGGACGAGTATTTTGCGCTTTTTTTTCAAAAGTATATAATGGAACTACAGCTATAAAGTAGGCTATGTGTTCATGTGTTAAACATGAAGAAACTTAAAAAAACCCTCCATATTGGGTTTTTTAAAAGTTTCTTCTTGTATAACACATGAACACACACACACACACACACACACACACACACACACACATATATATATATATATATATATATATATATATATATATATATATATATATATATATGATAATTGGTAATTCAAAACATTTGAATAAAGTCAGTGAGGAATAAATATTGTAATGGCAATGTCGACACTCCATTTTGAAGCCCATCACATCCCACGTGACCCGATCCATAGAACGTGCACAGCACCATTGAGGCAAAGTTGGTTTTGAACGTGCCACTGGCCACTACAATAACGTGTTGTCATCGTTACTTGCTCACGGTAGTCTGACACAAGGACAAAACCTACATTAAAATGATATTTCGTACGACCTCTTTCGATGCCACGCCTCACAAATGTGCAGCGTGAATGTGCACGCGGGAACGTAAGTAGCTGACGTTGCAATGGCGTTGGGTTGCAGTCGACGGGCAATTTATGATCTGCGGACACGAGTACAACAAACGGGCACCACAGCTGATTGCCCCCGACAGGGTAGACCACTTGTGACGTCAGAGGCAGATGACCGTCATATTGTTTTACGTTACCTCCGCAACCGTTTCATGACAGCTACAGCAATCAGTAATAAACTTTTCAGACGTCTGGTGTCCGCGCAATCGATACGAAATCGGCCGCGAACCGCTCACCTCCACGCACGGCGCCCATATGTTGGACCGATTTTGACCCAATTTCTTCGACGTCGACGTCAACGCCAGAACCCACACGGCCATCTTGACAAGGGAACGCGGGCATCAATGTCATGGATTGGCCTTCAAGGTCGCTCGACCTAAATTCCATCGAGCACGTCTGGGATGTGCTGGGAAGACGCCTGCGCACTCTCAGGAACCCTCCACAGAATTAGTGGGACAATGGCGCAGTATCCCTAATGCAGTCTTTACACCATCAGGCAGTCAATGAGGAGGCGTTGCCTTACAGTTGTGGGTACACACGGAGGGCATGCGCACTACTGAACCTGTGATTTCATCAATTAACCCTGCTTCTGAATTACCATTTTGACTGTTTGTGGTTTTGACGAATGCTGTGGGCGCATCGAACAGATTTTTGACTCGACATTTATTCCAATTCTTTCTTTGGACGTCATACAATAAAAAAATACCTTATTTAACACGTTCTCTTATCATATTTGCTAATTAGCCAAGTTAAAACGGTTGTGAATTTTTTAATTTGACTAAGTATATATTGACTGTAAGTCACAATCCGACTAATTGTGATTTTCTTAATATTTGTCCGATCTGATTTCCATTCCTCGGAATCCTAGTCTGTGGGACTTGTATTCCTAGGACTTTAAGTCTATGGTACTTTCATTCCTGGTACTCCTAGTCTACAGGACTTTCAATCCTAGTTTTCCTAGTCCGCTGAAATTTTATTTCTGATATTTTGTTTATTTCATATACAGTCAAACCTGTCTTAAGCAGTCACACAAGCGAGTAGATAAAAGTGGTCGCTTAAGACAGGTGACCGCTGATTACAAGTTGCCACATATATAGTCTTTAAAACATTCTTGTTTTCTTGTTTTACCGTCTGTACTGCTAATCAACGGATGTGTGCTTCACAGTTGCCTTTATATTAACTTATGACATGTCTCCTTCAGAAGAAAAAAAAATGCAAATGGAATGTATTAAATTAACCGTTCTCAACAAGTAAGTTTTCTTTTTCTATTGAATTATTTAATTCCTACTGAATGCGGTGTATTGTCATAGTAAGTGAATCTAAAAATGTCAAGCGTAGCCTTCCCAGAGGCAATTAGATGCATTGCTGAGTCATACTTTCTTAATTGATACACAGTAGAGATGTCAGGACTGAACGAGTACTAGTATTCCTGAAGGTGTAAAGATCGGTTATTTGCTGCACCTCATCTCTGTTGTTAAAATATCTCTTTTGTATAATAGCAAACATTTAATGTGGCCGCTTAATACAGGTATTTCAGCGATTTGGGATCCGATTTAGGTGGCCGCTGATTACAGGGTGCATTTACATTATAAATCATTTGGGAGGGGAAAACGTGGCCGCTTAAGATAGGTGACCGCTGAATACAGGTGACCGCTAGGACAGGTTTGACTGTATATGATTCATAGAAATCCTTGAAATAAAACCTTTAAAATTATACTTAGTTCTAATAGTTAGTACTAATAACTAGTACTATAATGACCAGTTACTATAATATAAAAATAACAGGAATAATAAGCCTTTTTATGGATGAACAAAAGAAAGAAGTGTTTTGTTTAACGACGCACTCAACACATTTTATTTACGGTTATATGGCGTCAAACATATGGTTAAGGACCACACAGATAATGAGAGAGGAAACCCGCTGTCGCCACTTCATGGGCTACTCTTTTCGATTAGCAGCAAGGGATATTTTATATGCACCATCCCACAGGCAGGGTAGTACATACCACGGCTTTTGATATACCAGTCGTGGTGCACTGGTTGGAACGAGAAATAGCCCAATGGGCCCACTGACGGGGATCGATCTCACGCCGACCGCGCATCAAGCGAGCGTCTTACCACTGGGCTACGTTTTAGTCGGTGTAGTGACCTTAGACATTGATATTCCTATTAATTGATAAACCTTCATGAAAACCATTTAACATAATTTGGTATCGATGATATGGTGGGTTCGGACTAAGATATCACACAGCCCAGAGTCTAACATGTCATATGTTAGACCAAATTAATTTTTGAAAATGAACAAAATTGACAAAGCAGGCACATGTTCAGTAAGTTATGAAGGGGTAAATCTAGACTGTTGCAAGTAGAAATCCGATTTGAAAAGGGGTGTTTAGACCACCAGATATTGAGAGAGCAAACCCGCTGTCGCCACTTCATGGGCTACTCTTTTTGATTAGCTGCAAGGGATCTCTTATATGCACCATCGCCACATCATGGATGCACTCATTACAGAAACGTGGATCTCCTAAACAGTGTCCACTTAAAACGTACAGGGAATGGGGAAGGATGCCTTAAAACAGTTTACCAGTTCATATTATGATGTTTAAATCGCCAAAAGGTTAACCAACACAACTTACTTTTATACAGAAATGAGAATGTTTCAAAAGAGAGACCCTTCTGTGTAGTAGTACCTCTTGAATGAAATGTTCCAAAGGCTACCAGTGGATCAGATCGTTGTACGAGTTTTCTCAAGTCTGTGCTAGCCAGCGATGGGTGCACATAGATCATAATATGACTGTACTCAACAACATGTCGGTAAATGCACAAAGGCAATGAGTTGAAACAAAAGTTAACAAAGAAAAATAATAATCCAAGGCTGTGTACTAGCTAACCTAGCTAGTTATCTTGACTTCCTGTTCAGGATACTGAATTATCTGTATCAAATTATTAACTAACACTGAAACAGCACCGAGGAAGTCATATAGCAAACCACCAGGTGTTCAAATGTTTTTTGTTATGTATTTCTTTTTTTGGTGTATGATGCTTTTAAAGAGATGTAACATTTTGACCGTGCTCAGCTTTAAACAACTTCGAGACGCGCTCGGAACCACCGACTGTAAGAATATATAGATATGTAGCAATACAATTCCTTGTTAACACACCGTGTGATGTTTAAGCACCCACAATTAGATAGTTCGTTGTCTAGGAATATAGGTAACTGAAGTCACAATAATAACTTGCACACCAAGCTATTTTTAATCAAACAATCAACAAACAATAGGTTACAATATAATATATTTTAATCCCCTAAATTTACATATATAGAAATTACATATAGCAATGAACGAGTTAACAGTCACCAGTGCTATCACATCTAACGATGAAAACTTTCTTCCGGTGTCGATCCCAATCCTGAATCATACAGTAGCCATTTCCAGTCAGCAGATACGGTCACCGTTCCCGGTCGATAATTATAATAAACAAAGTATTTACAGTTGCATTATGGCGACGGCTATAAAAAGTCAATATTATGGAATATATGTGAACACTCCGTCAGATTCAGTTATATGTTCAAAGTTGTCAGCCACTTAATCTTAAATTTGACATGCGCAATTTAGTTATCCAGTAATCGTATCTATTTTGGTACGGTAAACTCGTATATATTGGCCCCTAGAAGAGTTTGTAAAATCCAAAGACCACGGCTGTATAAATTGATCGTAATGTTTTTGTTTTCATTCTTGATTATAGGATCTGAAATCGATATATTTATTACTGTAGATATGCCCCATTCCCATGTTATGGAAAATACTCTTTTTTAATGAATTTTAGCCATCCACATGACGTCAGTGTTACTACTATTGTCTGTACTCTAGACATGTTTTATGTGCCTAGCTGAATGCAAGTGGCAAGCAGCATACATGATCGATCTGAGAAATCAAAGACACCGTAATTATATATAACATGTAGAGTCATTGTCCCCTTTCCGGTTTTCCACCCTCATTCCCAGATATTCGAATACCTGAAAATAGTATTCGAATATTTCGAATAGCAAATTAGCGAGCGAATATTCTGATATTCGGACCGAACACTAGTGACAACCAATTGAAATCGATATAGCTGAATAACGAAACACTACGTGCACTCTCCTCATATCTCTGTGTAACAGGTGCAGCCAGCTTTCTACCCTCCAGCCACTTACACAGTTTCCGCATTAAAATACAGCTGTTTTGTTTGAACCACAATACAAGTTGACACATCAACTGTACATTTCACACAAGTGCCACGAGTGAGTCACACATCATTAAAGACACAATCTATATTATTTGGCAGTGCATATTTCCATTGCCATAATACTAAATCACATCACAACAAGAACACGTGTCAACACAGATTATCTTTAGTTAACAATTAACATCCGGCACGCTTTCAAAATAAAATAAAATTACGAAGGAGAAACATCATTTCACAAGTTCAAAAGACTGGATACCTTTTCAATAAGTACAGCAATGTTTTTTAATAATGATGCGTTATACAAAGACCACATACCTTTCATTATAAAAACACTGGTATTAACTATATAATATATTTTTTCTTCTAACGTTTTCAGTATTTTGAGATTTATAATTCAATGAAAATTGTATTCTTATCAAATATCAATATTACAGAAAAAAGTTCGTTACGAATGTTAAACCATCTGACAGTTTTGAGCGGTTATCTTACAGTTCACCTATGTAATTTAGTTATCGAGTATTCATTTTGGTACGATAATCTCGTCAAATTTGTGTAAAATTCCGCTTTCAGTGATGTATAATAGTGGTCACGTTTGTAATATTAAAAAAAAACCAGGGTTATATCAGTTGATGGCAGTGTTTTTATTTTAATTCGTATTTATAGAAATTGAAATCGACATATTATCTACTGTAAAACTCGAGCCATGTGTTGTGTTTCATTATATATATATATATATATATATATATATATATATATATATATATATATATATATATATATATATATATATAACTATTTAACTCTTAGAAGCTGTTGTTCTTATAAAATCTGTTTTTATATTGTGTACGTTAATTATATTTTCAAATCCTGTGAATGTTTGACCTTGTGTAGGTTATTATACGCCCATCACATCATCGTGTTACTATTACCTCGTCCATTGATGTGCCCTTTTCAAATGGCTTTTTAAAATTCATCATCCACTAAACAAAGTTCATTTGCGGATCCGAGTGGGGTGTGTGTGTATGTGTGTGTTACATATTTTCGTACCCCCTCCACCCTCCGGCGTCCTTTGGTGTGCCCTTTTTAAATGGCTTTTCTTAAATTCATAATTCAGTAAACAAATAAAGGGTCAGATTTACGACGATGTATAATTTTTCATATCAGAACACCTTGCTTTATGTCGTACGCCGTATTTTTACGTTCGCCAATTTTCGGTAATTGCTGACAACAGTTACTCAACCGGTGTCGACGAGTGTCAGGACATGAACCATGTCAACATTCTTCTTAACTGACCCTCCGTACGGCGTGACTGACAACATCACTCGTGTTGTTGATTGGCTGTTGCTTGTTCTCAGCTCCCCATTAAACCATATTATATTATATAATACAATACAAAATGCTTTATTATTGTGCTTACTTATGATGTATACATAGAGAATACTACATCAGTGGCCGTTAGATTCCATGTATCTTACAAAATGCAATTTTAAAATATATGTAACGAGCGAAAGCTAGTTGGATAACTTTTTAAACAACGAGTTGTAAGATAAATAGTATTTAACGGGCACGAATGTAGTATTATATTTCTTACATGTCATGTTTTAACACGTTTTGTTACAACCCTTGTGCTTGTAGCTAACTTACGCATCACAGACAGTGTTATCTATTTGTTCATTGGATGTATTGCATTGGTGACCTGGTCATTACCTAGAAGCAGCCAGTCGTATGTCTTGAAATTGTTAACACGCGTAGATGTGTTAACAAGTATGTGTTATCAAAAATAACGATTGATGGTCTCACCAACGGGTGTGTAAGAAATATAATTATACATATAAAGAGTCTGGTGACTCAGCAATAATAAAGCTAATGATACGAATAATGAACGACTAAATATATACATTAAAGAAAATAAAACAATTTATAGTTATAAGTGCTATAGCGACTTGCCACACATCATTTAATAAGTGTTTTAGTTAATAAACTATTTCTGTTTCAATTTTGTTTTCACTGTTCTCTACATGAACTATGCTGGATACGCCCCTGTTTTAAAAAGCGAACTGAAGGAGACGGAGGTTTCAATAAGCACGCGTAACGATCGGGGCACTGACTATCATGTCCGTGGGGTGGTGAATACCTAAAATATATTTCAAAACAATTCTAAGGAGCATGCTCCTAAATTCCCCTACAGATCGGGAGCTCGGGTCGTTCATTTTTGGCCCTTTTTTAATTTTTGGGAAACCTCCCCCCCCCCCCCCCCCCCCCCCCACCCCCGTTACGAAATCCTGGATCCGCCCCTGAATTGAGGCGAAGGAGAAGTTGAGTTATCTCCCGGCGTTCTCTTCTTCGTAGTACAACAAATCCGCGCTGACGCTACCCCGTGAACTAGGGGTGGCAATAGCCCTAGTAGCAGCACAGATAACAAGGTACTGCACCAGCACACCACAGCTATTGGTGATAGCCACCAACACCACCATTACCACCCATCACCCCCGGAGAGTCGAACCATATGAATATCACATAGAAACGGAACTCTTCAAACAAGGGTTTCAAATATAAAATAAGCTGGGGGAAATATGTGCAACACCTTCGAACATGACTGGGCAATGCAACTTGCGTTTAGAAGATAAACTGATTATTCTGCGTATTATTTCTGAAAGCAAACATCTGCGCTTGTATTCAGATGTCGTCATAGGAATCACTCTATGACGTCATAAAGAACGCAGGACAAACCGTAAATTTCAGCAATCCGACAATCGCCAGAAGGCACGAAATTATGAGCAATGGAAAATTAAAGTTAAAGTTCGTTTTATTTAACGACACCACTAGAGCACATTGATTTATTAATCATCGGCTATATTATGTCAAACATTTGGTAATTTTGACCTATAGTGTTAGAAAGTAAAACCCGCTACATTTTCCCATTAGTTGCAAGGGATGCACCATCCCATAGACAGGAAAACACATACCAGGGCCTTTGATATACCAGTCGTGGTGCATTGGCTGGAACGAGAAACAGTCCAATGGTCCCACCGACAGACATCGATCCTAGATCGACCGCGCATCATGCGATCGCTTTAGTACTGAGCTTCGTCCTGTCCCCTTCGAGTAATGACTATAACCATGGCCTAATCCAAAACACACACACACACGAGCACGCGCGCGCGCACTCATGCCCACACATACACACCCACGCACATATATATATATATATATATACACACACACCACACACACACACACACACACAGGCCATGGTTATAGGGGGCAGGACGTATATAATATATATATATATATATATATATATTATAATATATATATATATATATATATATATATATATATATATATATTATATCTATATATACACACACACACACACACACACACACACACACACACACACAAGTCATGCCGGAATTGGTAATGTTTGACGAAAAGTGCACTGCAATCTTATTTTTCATAAAGTTTAACGTTTGAACAAAGATTGAGCTGTTTCCTTGCTTTCGGTAATCCAGCGGATATAAAGAATTCTTTAGTGTAATTTGATGTATTCTTGAATGGGTTGCTGAAAAGAATCAGTAGAAAATGCAAATGGGATTATTGGATTGCCCCTGCGACGCCAAATAAAATCTGCGAAATGGGAAACATGACTAAGACGAAGTGGGCGGAGCGAGATGTAGGCCATTTGATTGAAACTCACCCGAGTCGCGAACAATTCCTGGAAGCAATCACGACCTTGTTAAATCAAGGCTTTGATTTCGTGTACCGGTGCCCCACAACTGGTACATTAAATACCATTGTACGTACTGTCCTGCTTACTGAGTAGTGCATATACAAGATCCCCTGTCGCTTTATCGGTAAGAGTAGCCTATGTAGATTCACCCAGTGTAGCAGCCCAAAATGTCCCAACGGTCCATGATGTACCAGTTCTAAAAATGGTGTATCAAAATTTCCCAACTGCTGAATAGTGCGTTGTAGCACAAACGTATATGAATAACAACACACACACACACACACACACACACACACACACAGAGAGAGAGAGAGAGAGAGAGAGAGAGAGAGAGAGAGAGAGAGAGAGAGAGAGAGAGAGAGAGAGAGAGAGAGAGAGAGGCGCGCACACACACACACCACACTTTTTTTCCACCTGAAGAAGTTAATTAAAACTGAAAAGTTCGTGGAATTATATAAGACATGTTTGTAACTTTTTGTGAATTTATCGATGTCACACAGTCACACGTGGTATAAAATCGCGTACAGCAGCGACACTCCATAATTGACGTATACATTAATAGTCTCCAAACAATAACTTGTTTTAACAGCAGCTTTACATTCAAAGGATATCCACATTGACGTCATTTACGTTTGGTGTCATTTTTTATTAAAACAATATCACCGTGTCACGTATCAATACGTCATTTGAATATCCAGCAATGGTTGACTGAAATTATAGTTGGGAATAAAGTTTACCCCAAAGACGTTGTATTAAGCTTGAGATTATATTATGGTAAAGTCGTTATTACCCTCGTGAGTTTCGGTATAGTTAAAAGTCATATAAAAGGAATAAAACTAATGTATTATAATAAATGTTTATTCCTAATATATGATTTTGACGATACCGAAACACACTCTAATAATACCCCCCCCCTCTCACTCTCTCTCTCATCTCTCCCTCTCTCTCTCTCTCTCTCTCTCTCTCTCTCTCTCTCTCATCTCATCTCTCTCCTACTTCTCGCTCAGTCTCTCTCTCTCTCTCTCTCTCCCTCTCTCCGCTCTCTCTCTCTCTCTCTCTCTCTCTCTCTCTCTCTCTCTCTCTCTCTCTCTCCTCCTTCCTCTCTCTCTCTCTCTCTCTCTCTCTCTTTGTTTGTTTGTTTGTTTGAGTCCTGCTGGGTCGATTAATCGCCAGTGCGATCAGAAGCTGCGGAAAGCGGCAGTAATAGAGATCCTGACATAGCCACGGGAACTGCTCTTCATCTTGGCGATTGGTAACTAGAAACAATTGCAGACACGGCGCAACTGCCCCCAGTCGTATTGTCGTAGATGGTACGGAATGGAACATATACGATAACACACGGATAGACCCGATTTCTGGATGGGAGCGGATATCATAGGGATGATATTTTAAATATTTTCAGGACATAAAATAACAGAAAGTTTGCAATGGGGCCAAAATATACAATTGTGTATACTTAATTTCGAACGTGTATAAATTTCAAATTTAAAATGGACTGTTTTTGTTGGAACCTTACTGTCTGGAGCTGAGACAGCCTTCCATAACATATCAACAGAAAATATGTTTAAAGTTTATTGGAGTTGAAGCGACTTTCAAGTTTGCTATTTTACTTACCAGGATTTTATGTTGCATCTAACTTATTATGGATCAAATAGCAGAATATAGTTCACAACACGAACGGAAATAACATATGTGTTTAAAAATCATGTTATAAGTACGTGGAAAAGAAAAATAAATCACCAGAAAGAGATCATTAACTCAGCTAACATACCTGTTACATACTTGCTTTCTTGGGATCAATTTGTGATCTGCAGAGAATACATTCTTCAAATTATCCTGCACCATAGTATGAAATATATGAATTCATTTCTAACTGTGTCACAATATGTAGCCTTTTTTTATAATACACAATAAACAAGGTATAAACATAACTATACCACTCACCACCAAACTATATGCATTGCTACACGAATACATACAAAAGTGTGGCATTGTAAAGGAAGCCTGTTTATGTTGTTGGTAACAGTTATTACACTGTAACGGGAAGTTCACCCGCGTGATTGAAGTCGCTAGAACATATTCTCCGGAAGTCGGGCATCTCTTGGATGTATGCAGTCTGTTTGTGTTCCATTTGTATCATATTCAAGTGTGTTCTGCTTTCAAAGGTTCAAACATTCAACGATTGCTTCAGTGGATTGCTTCAGTTTTATATTTGAGGAAAAATCGTTAATATGCATTGTTTTCATCTTATAGTGATATCATAAGTAGGGGTAATAATTTTGTAATGTGACACCTTGTATTACAATTATCTTTGTAAGACTGCTTTTAAAACTCGGTTGCGGAGAGCATATTAATCAAGGTAGGCAACTACCACTGTGCTGGCTTCATACAGTGTTTTTGTGGAAACGTTGTGGAACATACGACAGGGTTACGTCCAAAAGGGGGTAAAGGGATTTATCAAAATCTCATATATTCATTTTAATTTACAAATAGTAACTGAATACCGCCTAAGTAACGATACGATTTAGTAAATGAGAACTAGTTTATTTTAGGTAATTCGCGCAAAACACTTCACTTTGAACCAGATTTCATGGGTGTGTTTGAGGCGAAATCGAACAAAAAGGAAAGAATAATAAAAATAGCACGCCAACACTTTTAGCCTATTCAGTTATTCAATATATATGCGTTTTCCCGGATACAGTATAATAATGAACGAAATGCTGGTTACAAATTTGGATTGTACACATTATAGGTTTTTATTATAAGAATAACTAACTAATAACTGAAAATCGTACAGAAATATGGGCAGTTATTACTCACAAATATTTCCATTTTAATAAGTCTTCAAAGATTTGTGAATGACGGTTGCAAAATAGGAATACCAATATTTGAAGAAAAACAACAACATTTTATGCTGACAAACATTTGCGTATTTATCACAAGAACCCCGACTATTATCATAAAGAATAATATTAGATCTGTGAACACCTGAGTTAGGATTATCAAAGCAACAAATTACAATTTTTTCAAATTGTGCCCACGTACTTGCAAACATTTAATCAACTGCTTACACTACAGGCGATATTAGAATACTAATTCCTTCCAGAGCCACTGTACTTGCTCTCTGATGTACGAGGTTTGTGGATTTGACAGTCCAATCTATTCAAGCAGTAGTTACGGAAGAACGTGATATGTACCTTGCGATTCGCAACGAAGACATGACCAACGATTAATGTAGTTTGATTCAGTTCATGGAGAAATAAATCTATAACTTTACCTATTGGCAGAAATAGTGTTTACGTTAGTGGCACGTGAAGTGTTTCCTTATTCTTTCCGCTAGTGGATAGTATACAACTCCCACTCGCTGAGCTGTATGCAATTAGAGATGGCAACATGAGCGGTTAAAAGGCAGCGACATTAGGGGCTGGATCTCGTTTGTCGTGTTTTAACACCTGTTCTCGCGAGCCTAACCAATCGATGGCATTTTGAAGACAACCCGAAGGGAGATAATTCGATATGCAATGCTTGGACTATCTCAAAAACGACCAGACCGAAGCTAAGTGATATAAGAGCATAGCAGAGTACTGTTTTAAGTCCACAGAGGAACATCGGTGCGCAGGACCACCGAGGAGGAAGTTAATCACACTGATCGTGTTCTATACGTTGGATGTGACTGTCGCTTACCAGGCAATCACGGTTGTGTTCTTGTTGTGCAAAGAATTTCTTGTAGATGCAGGATACGGTAAATCGGCGTGTTGGACTACAACATTCAAATTGTATTAGCCAATCTTAATCATTTTATTCCAGTTTCGATAACAAGTTCCAAATTCAATAGTCCATTAATTTGCATGAACTTACGCAAAATATAACACTGGAGCTAAACGATTCGGTTCTTTCAGTTTATGTCTTTGTGCCACGTGAACAACAGGTTTTAGTAATTATCTTTTAATTAAAATACCGTTTGTCTGTCGGCTTTTCGCCACATACTACAAACATTAAGGACGTTAGATCTATTTTATGATTATAAAGTACACTATTTAATCTATGCAAAGTGCATTCATAATAATTAATCTTAAATGGAAATTTAATTGTTATAATTTCAAGATGAGCTAAATTGCATGTATAAAATCTTGGATCCTGTTAACAATCTTAACTAAAATGATGCTATTTATTTGCAAATGACATTTGTCAAGTGGTTCTGATTACTAGTACTAACTGTTGAACTTTGTTGAATTCAACGGTCCATGAGGGTCCAAAATATGATAAGATCCAAACGTGAACAGCTTATTGTTACTGACCAGTACCCAGTTTGTCAACTGCTCGCATCAAACCGATACTCACAGGATCTGACTGCACTCTTAGAAAACACAATACGATTGTTTTGCAGAACACGAAATATATATTCTTAATATACTGAACGCACTGGTAACAGTTTAATCTCAAAATATCTCACAGCTGTGGAACCATCTGGCCTGTCACATTACATAGAAACAATTAACTTTAGGTCAAACTGTACATATAACGAACAAGAATTCAATTTAAGCGTGTTAGGGTTTTTTGTGGGATAAGGTGGAAAATAAAATAAAGAAGATACTATTGCCTATAATAGAACAGTTACGTCATTTATATGATTCTCTACACATTGTAAACCGATTCAGTGAACAGTGATTGAAATGAAAAATCAATTTTTCTTTCATTTGGTCAATGACCAAAGTGTGAATATTGGAGGTAAGCTCGAGCACAGAGAACTGGCCTTTGTACGCCAACTTTAAAACCAATCTATTTTGGTCTGAACAGAACTTTGTGTAATTTTCGAAGACAATATTTATACGTCTTAAAGCTTTGATGTTTCCAGATCGATCTGTGAAAATACGGGGTCAATGTAGTCATACGCCTTAAGCGTTCGTCCAGTTCATCTTGCAGTTATCTTAAACTGTGTTTATAGATGATTACAATAGTTTCAGTAAGATTATTGTTTTGATAATAGTAATAATAATTTTCATATTTAATAATAATAATAATAATAATAAGAAGAAGAAGAAGAAGAAGAATTAATAATAATAATAATAATAATAATAATAATAATAATAATAATTTAAACTGTTTGAAAGTGAAAAGTATAATGTTATTAAATTTATTGTTTTGATGATCATTTCATATTTAATGTAATCATAAGCACTGTTATTCGTGGATCCAATTACATCTTCTTCATTTGCTATCAACTTTAAAAACACCAACTTAAACACTGGACAAAAGTTTCATCGATATGACGTCTTTCATTAAAGTCGTTTGTAAAATATATTTTGGGCAAAATCATTTTAGACAAGAATCAATTTACTTAGCCATTTTGAGGTGACCAGTGTACTTATCTAGCAGTGTCTCACAAGAAGAAGTCTCATCCGTTTTTTGTTTAGACTGTTTCCACAAACTATTTAATATCACGTTACTTACTTCAGCGTTTTTATTACTTTGCCACGTATGTTGTATAGTTCAGGCACAAAACTACGTCATAGTGTGCTAGAAATTCTAATGCATTTGTAGCCTGATGTTTGTGACATGCCCTACGATTAGCAGGTAGCACCATAAGCTTCTGTCCTCAAACAGTTACTCGCATCAGTTCTGCTCTCAAGACGTCAACATTGTAATGAAAGTTTCACTACTTTAAATACATTTTTACATTCATGTGGTTTGCGTATTATTTTTGTTCTTTCTTCATAACACATAATGTACATTGACGGGATTCGACCAACTACAGCGACTCACATCAGGATTGCACTCACTTCTCCTAAACGTGTCTGGCGGATTATACTAATAGTGATGTGTATATGCATGCATTTTTCATCTTGGACTGAATTATTTATAGCCAATCAAAAGAAGCTTCTGAAATAACTTACGGACATTTTGTCGATACTCGATCAAACAATGGATAATTTGTTCTTATGCTGTCAAACGAACGATTCTCAGATTGTCATTGTCCCTTGTGGTTGTACAGCGTCTTGGTGTGCGGGGACAGTGCGATGTGCGCCACACTTGTGATCTTCGATTTCGTGCTGGATATACGCCGTCAACTTAACACTTCTCAACTTGCTGGGATTCGTTTTTTCCTTTGATGGGTTTAACTCAGATTACTGAATGCAGATAGCATCATGTGCACGTAAATAATGCATGTCTGTGGCGTTTGCGTCATGGATCATAATATGTTCTTAGGATATTAATTTGCACACGTTCCATTTGATGCTGTTGTTTATACATTAGATTTCAAAAGAAGACAGTATTGTGTGTATTTGAGAAAATAACAATTCAATGCAATAACGAGAAAAACATACGTGCTGCATATTTTTCTTTTGCCTTGCTGCCAAATCAACAACCACAAGATTCTTTTGTTCCTGTTGGTGTTATGTCATTTTATTGAGACCGATATCATCATGATTTCGTCGATAACACTTCTTGGCTTCGTATGTGTACTGCTGGGAATGACTTCCAGTTTGGAGATAAAAATAGCTGTCATTTTGCCTTTTGATGATGCTCGACTGTTCGGCGATCGGAAGATTGCACCCGCCATAGAGGTGGCAAGAGACAGACTTAAAGAAGATCAAATCCTTTTGAATTCGACGACAATTGTGGTCCATTACGAGGACTCTCAATGCGATATTGCTCATGGGATTAACAAGGCGATCAAGCTATATATGGACCACGAAGTGCACGTCTTTTTGGGTCCGGTGTGTGACTTTGCCGTCGCCCCGGTTGCCAGGCAGTCCCGGTTTTGGAATCTGCCAGTGGTTTCCGGCGGAGCGATGGCGAGAGAGTTTGCCTTGTTTAAAAACACAACCTACTCCCATCTGACGAGAGTTGGCCCTGTGAACTTCCATTCACTGTCAAAACTAATTGAATTAATTTTTATTCACTTTAAATGGAAACGTTTGAAGTTGTTGTACGAGGGCACAGGACAAGACAAATATGTGACAGGATTCTGTCACCTAGCAACGGAAGCTGTGCATTACAATCTTCTTGACAAAGGAGCACCCATTCAACAGGACTATTTCCGGTTGGATGGCATTAAAGATTACGCTGAAATGCTGTCCAAAGAGGTGGCACAAGACTATGCAAGTAGGTGGTAGATGTTGTAATTGTGACGTAACTCATTTTCCAGTTGACGTAAAACATGGCAGTCTCGTCTAGTCTCCTCTTGTATAAACACAGTTCTGCGAGGCACTAGTTCCTAATGTCTAGCTGTTCGCGAGCGCTCGCCCTCCTAAACGTATTATAGGAGGAAATTATTCCAACAACATCGATTTTGGCAAGATCGTCTCTACTCTTACGACAAATCGCACGCGTTGTTTGGACGCCGTAGACAGACAGACCGACAAACAGACAGACATATTTTATTTAAGTTTCCTCGAATGTACACAGTAATAAAATGTAGGCCCTAATGTAAAATACAATATTGAAACACATATCAAATTATATATGTAAAATTAAAATATATAAGAATTGTTTGTCATTTGGTAGAGGTCATCTTTGATTTAAATGGTGTGATGCGTTAACATCTTCGTGTCTGTGCTCGAATGACCGAGTCTAAGCAGGGTTACTATATTTACGTTCTTTAATGTACGCTGTTATCATCTAATTTCTTTATACATGTAGCTCATAAAAAGAGGTATGAGTTAAAACATTATGTATCTAAAGGTTTGTTTTTTCTGAAACTAAAGTATGTAAAGCAAAAACAAATTAAGAGTTCATAAGTAATTTATAACATCATTGGATATGTTTCATAGTAGGGACGATTTCTAGCCAGTTTTATGTTGATATTGTCAATTTCGCCGACCAAGGAGTTGATAAGTAGGTCTACTAAGTCTAACATACACATTTTCTGATGCTACATACCGTTAGTTGGATCATGTTTTAGTTCACCTATGGCATAAAACGTATATGATGTTGACTAGTACAAACGCTACAGAAAGAAACCCGATGCGCCTATCTGAACGCCTGTGACCTGCTTTTGAAAAGGGGTATTGTTGTTTTTTCTAGTAACGTTTGTACTAGTCATTGACGTGTAAGTTTAATCTCATAAATGCATTGACAAGTGATCCAACTAAACGTATATGGCATCAGAGTTAGGATACTGTGTATATTTAGGCACGGTACTTACCGACACCTTGGTCAGCGAACTTGTCAAAATGGAAAAGACACCCATTGCTATTCTATGTGGTAAATTCCGCACTTATAACAGTACATCTTTAAATAAGTCATACATAAACTGAACACATCATGGCGTATGTACATTATATTATTGAGGGTGATTACTACTACTACTACTACTAATACTAATACTACTACTACTACTACTATTACTGCTGTTAATATTACTACTATTACTACTGCTGCTGCTACTACTACTACTACTACTACTACTACTACTGTTAATATTACTACTATTACTACTGCTGCTGCTTCTACTACTACTACTACTACTGTCATTACTACTAATACTACAGTACTACTATAAGTACTACTAATGCTGCTGCTGCTGGTACTACTACAGTAATACAACAACAACAACAACTACTACTACTACTGCTACTACTACTACTACTACTGCAGTAAGTACTACTAGAATGCTAGTATCACCACCACTCCTCCTCCTACTACCACTACCACTACTACTACTACTACTACTACTACTACTACAATTACTGCTAATACAACAGTATTACAACTACTACTGATAATACAGTAAGTACTACTAGTGCTGGCTGTTACTACTGTTAGAATGTGGAAACTGACGCGTGCATGCGAATTAGTTAATACAGTCTATTACCTTGGTGTATGCCAGAAATCTGTCAACGCATCTCAGTTCTCAGATGTTTTTTTGTTTTTTTGGTCGTAGTCTGTTTTGAAGTAAATTATATATCATTTCTACATTACGAATGGATAACTTTGGAATATATAACCCAAACCCGAAGTATTGGCATTTGTTATAGCATGGACGTCTGTGATTCCGAATGAAAGGCTGGCGACAGCCAGTGAGTGATATCGCTCTGGATACATCACTCGTCTTAAAGGGACCAGCTGGCACGCAGTCTTCTTAAGCCTGCAACAACCTCGCCGTCAGCTCCATGTGTAATTCAATTTAACCTTCTGTCCTAGCAGATATTAAGGCTAATACTAATTTACAAATTGCATTTAACAATTATATACATGTAATTCTTCAGATTTGGATAGGATGTGTCAGTTCCTGTTATAGTTAGAACGACATGCTATTTTTAACATTTGAATCAATCATATAGGAAGTTGTTTGGTTAGATTACTACATTCTTAAATAAAATTAACTGGATCAATCCACTTTAAAACCAGTGAATCCACCTATGCACGCGTGTTCTGTTGTTGTTTTCATTAGTACCTAAAGTGATATTTGTTCTATCAAAGACAGTGCGAACATAAGTATGTTTTCCTCCAGGCAGCAATAAAAGAGGCCTTGTTTTCAGCAGTAGACAGGAGATCTCCAGGACCTTTGCGCTGCTCGGCGTGTCGGGATTGCCCGCCGCAATGTAGATTCCAACTGTGTGGGCCTTCATTATGCTAATTATTGAACACGTCGTTATTTTAAGCAACATGCAGACTGAGAAATACCCACTAGACCCTCAACCGGCTTTAACCCCTCACACACACACACACACACACACACACACACACACACACACACATCTCCCCCCCCACCCAACCCGGACATTACCGAACGGTGTCTGGGACAATGGTGTTGGTTGTTGTTTTTTGTTTTTTTAGGGGGGTGGGGGTTGGGGGGGGGGGGTTGGGTTGGGTTTTTTTTATCCCACTGCCCCGTTTCCTTTTCATTCCTTTGAATTCCATCTCATTTCTTAACGATCTGGTAACTCCTCCTATCTTTCAACTTCTTTTGCTGCCCACCTCCACATTCCAGTCATTGTATTTCCAACAGGTGCTTGTCTCTTATGGCTATCCGTGGGGCAAGGCAATTTAGTTTAAGAAAAACATCCTCCCACCCATTTATTTTTCTTGATATTAATAGCGTTATAATAGCTGGCTTCCTGCGGCTACTCCAAAAGAAAATTTTAAAATAAAAATTAAAAATATCTTACCAAGCAGGCCTCAAATCACATTTATCTTCCCATTTTGGTGATAAAAATCCGAAAATATGATCGCGCAAGTAGTCTGCTGTTGACTGTGATTATTTCATGGCAGACAGCTTTGAATTGACAACTATTAGACTGAAGCTGACAGGATAGAACATGTAGTTTGCTGCAAACGTGTGTATCTCGCTGACATTGAAGACTTTTGCGTGGTAATTCCGGCTCATGCAAAAGTAATGCTTTTTTGTGTAAAATGGGTGTACTCCGGCCAGGTTTGGTGTGTGTGTTTGTATAAACCAGTGTCCTGGGAGGAGCTGGACAACAGAAGTTGCCCTCAGGCAGGCAAAGGTGAATAAACAAAGCCACGGGCCTACTTCTATTAATAAAAAGGCTATAGCCACTAACGCTATGTAGAAACATATCGCGTTAGTAAATACTTGCGGTCTGTGGCCAGCACACCCCGAGTTGTTACGGCTCTGAATAAATGTAATGTTCTGTCACCTGGAAAGGACAAACACACGCACACAGGCACACACACACTCTCTCTCCATTAAAAAAACAAATCTTGTTAGGGATAGTGTTATCCCCTCGGGGAAATCATTCAGATTTCAGTTTGTATTACTGTCAACCATTTCACAATAGTTTTTGACATAGCAGATATCCACAAGCAAACAACCTACCGGCTGTTGGGGTTTATAATGTTCACCTTTTGTTTCGTACGCCAATATAAAACTAGCATACAATTTCGGGGTGGGGGGTGGGGGGATTGGTGTGTGTATGTGTGTGTGTGTGTGTGTGGGGGGTATTCCATGCACTTTTGACAGGTGAAAGTAGTTGTACGTCAACGTCTGATGCATTCATCCATGCAGGGTTAGACAAATATGCATACATATACACATAGATGGATAGACGGATGGATGGATGGATGGATGGATTGGTCGATAGATACTTAATTAATATTTTAATCAAACAATCAATCAATCGGTTTATTATCATAAGTAATGACGACATTACCACTAAATCACTCCATATTTATAATTGAAAACTAAACCCAATTAATGAATACGTTATTATGTTGCAAACTATAACTGGTCGAATATTACAAAGAAGAATGCCCTGTCTCATTAATATATATGTATGTGTTCTTGCCGTGCGTAAGACCAGTAAAATAAGGATTGGAAGGGAGATAATTGAGGCGAAATAAATTCCGTAAAAAATATCTATATGTCCAAGTTTGTGGCCTCGTTAATGCGGTTAAGGTGCATAGCTTGTAGGATGAGATGGGTTGCATCCCGTCAAAAAAAAAAACCCAGAGTGACAGAACAGACTAGAACAGAACTTTATTACACCCAGGCCGTTTGGCAACGGCATATGGGGAAACAAGAACAAATACATAATATAATATGTGACATGACAGGACAGGGTTTACAGGAGAACATTAGATAGTAAATAATATAGTATATGCATAGTTAAATTATATAAATACATGTATAGAGAAGTACAATATATAGACAGAACAAACATACATATATACAATAAGTCAATAATATTTGGTATGGCAGAATAATTGAAGTTCGTTATATAATTTGATATACATGTACCAGTATATTTCGATTTATCAAAATAGGGGCATATGTGCAATAATAATAAAGCATCTTTAACTCGAATAGTGTGATATATATTAGTACAAATAGCTATGGTCTTTTAAATTTGTCATTAATTTCTTTAATTAATTTGCTGTCTTTTTTTAGGACACCTATTTTATTACTATCATTAATTCTTTAAATTTTAAGGTACTGAGCTTCACATAATAATATTGTTTTAGAAGTGCTTTTCGAGACATAGTAAAGAAGGCACAAGTGAATAGATAATGATATTCATCACCAATATCGTTAGATTCACAATGTGGCATAACCTATGTTCTACTGGTGTGTTATTCCATCGTCCTATTTCAATCGGGAGATAATGATTTGATGTTCTGATTTTAAGAATAGTGATCCATTAGATATTCAAGCATTATGGTGAGATATTTTCAAAAAATTACGCGATTTTTAAAAATTGTATAATTTTTCCCTCTAGACGATGAAGGTACTGGTCATGTTGCCTTAATTTGATATATTCAAGAAGGTTTTTTTGTTGAAAATCTTTGAGAGAGCCATATATCAGTCATACCAATGTTGTTAAATAATTGTTTAATATGTTGAATCCATGTATAGTTGTGTCCATTTACGAACGAGTCCTGTAACATAAATGCATGCAATAGAAAAAAGACAGTTTTGTTTGTTTTCCTGATACAATTGTGGCCCAGAAATGTATCATTCTTTGTTGAATAATTAATTTAATCGGTCTACATCCTAGTTCTCCATATAACATAACTATCGGTGTACCTTTTTAACAGGAAGCAGGCGTATCAGGAAATGTGTGTGTATGTTTTCAATAATGTCAGTGTTTTCATAACCCCAATACACATCCATACAAAAGAATAGGTAATACCACAGTGTCAAACAATTTTAACTTACATTGCTTTTGTAGTTTGTTAGGATAATGTTTTTCTTGTTGTGTTGAACTTATTTTGCTTATTAAAAGTTAAACCTAAATATTTATATTCTTTAACGTTTTCAAGAACCTTATTTTCGATGGTAAATGTTTTCTTGTAATCATTGGTTGTGCCATTAAATTTATGTTTTTGTCTTGTTGATATTGATTTTAAGCTTCCATTTGTTACAATAATTATGAAACATGTTAAGGGTATGTTGTAAATCACGCGGGGTCGTTGCTAGGAGGGCCGTGTCGTCCGCATATAATAGACAAAGAAAGCAAATGCCAGCTTCAAGAAGTATATCGAGATCATTGATAACAGGAGACACTCCAATGCAGTTTTGGCCAAGAAGATACGTTTCCAGGTCATTAGATGTGGAAGGTGTAGTGCTGTGTGGACATACAGTTGTTGAGAAGCCGGATACGCTTGAACGAAATAGTATCAGAGTAGGGTATAGTCTGGTCGTCATGATCGGTATAGTGGTGCGGACCGGCCCAGCTCTGGAGGATACCAAATGGTATCAACATAAAACAAAGTAAAGTATTCTTTTTAGAGTGGGGCGGTCAATCTCCCAATGCTGCTAGGACAGGCTCGGACATGTAGATACTAAACCTAGTACCAGCTAATCAACTTCCTATTATACAATCGGTTACAATTACATAAACACAAGAATCATTTAATTAAAGGACCATGCACCAAGTGTCTTTTTCACTGGGATAGACGCTATGCATCGCTAATTTACCTCTATTTAATAGTATAGTTCTTTATGTTCACATGGACACTAACACCAACCACAAATATCTACATCAATTCCATCATCTAAACTGGAAAAACAGTTACACAGTGGAATTTTATAATAGATCTTCATATCGGTATCAATGTTCGATTTAAATAAACATATAATTCACCAACATTTTATCTCCGGAGTTCATCACAAATAAACGAAAAACATTTAATATGATTCCTATCACCACCATTTTATCATTGCAGTTCATCATAGATATTATTGTAACCAGATTATCTGGTTCTTGTTATATATACCACAGACTGAAAACACCTTATATGTACACAACTGCGTCTTTCTGCAGCCACTCGGTGCTCCATATATAGTCCTAGACATGACCTATAGTAGGAAAGAGTTGTCTCCTATGCTTGTGTCTTCTGCGCCTGGTATCTGTGCTCCATATATAGTCCTAGACTTCACCTGTAGTAGGAAAGAGTTGTCTCCTATGCGGATGTCTTCAGCACCAGGTAGCTGTGCTCGATATATAGCCCTAGACGTGACCTATAGCAGGAAAGCGTTGTCTCCTATGCTGATGTCTTCTGCGCCTGGTAGCTGTTCTCCATACATGGTCATAGAGTTGACCTATAGTAGGAAAGAGTTGTCTCCTATGCTTTTGTCTTCTCCGTCTGGTATCTGTGCTCGATATATAGTCCTAGACGTGACCTATAGTAGGAAAGAGTTGTTTCCTATGCTGATGTCTTCTACGTCTGGTATCTGTGCTCGATATATAATCCTAAACGTGACCTATAGTAGGAAAGAGTTGTCTCCTATGCTTTTGTCTTCTGCGCCTGGTATCTGTGCTCCATATATAGTCCTAGACTTCACCTGTAGTAGGAAAGAGTTGTCTCCTATGCGGATGTCTTCAGCACCAGGTAGCTGTGCTCGATATATAGCCCTAGACGTGACCAATAGCAGGAAAGCGTTGTCTCCTATGCTGATGTCTTCTGCGCCTGGTAGCTGTTCTCCATACATGGTCATAGAGTTGACCTATAGTAGGAAAGAGTTGTCTCCTATGCTTTTGTCTTCTCCGTCTGGTATCTGTGCTCGATATATAGTCCTAGACGTGACCTATAGTAGGAAAGAGTTGTCTCCTATGCTGATGTCTTCTGCGTCTGGTATGACCAGTAGGAACGAGTTGTCTCCTATGCTGATGTCTTCTGCGTCTGGTATCAGTTCTCCATATATAGCCCTAGATTTGACCTATAGTAGGAAAGAGTTGTCTCCTATAGACTGGTATATTCTACGTCTGGTATCAGTTCTCCATATATAGTCCTAGACTTGACCAATAGTAGGAAAGAGTTGTCTCCTATAGACTGGTATATTCTGCGTCTGGTATCAGTGCTCCATATATAGTCCTAGACTTGACCTATAGTAGGAAAGAGTCATCTCCTATAGACTGGTATATTCTGCGTCTGGTATCAGTGCTCCATATATAGTCCTAGACTTGACCTATAGTAGGAAAGAGTTGTCTCCTATAGACTGGTGTCTTCTGCGTCTGGTATCTGTGCTCCATACGGTTTTTATATCCATGCACAGTGAACTTTCTTTTTTCTTAATTGTAGAACTTAGTGTGATTAATTTTCTGATGAAAGTTGCTAGTGATTTGATCATCAGTATATGTGTGGAAGTATAATATCGTTAATAAGTCACTCATCGCTGAACATGCCTTATGGAGTTTAGTGGCTGAATGACTTTTGGGTTGTCGTCGTGGACAGTGTTTATAGAGTGTTATGAATTACACGCCATCTCGTACATAACTAGCTACGGAAATAGCTATTGGTTTAAGAATAATATCTAGAAAATTACTAAATCTTTATGTAGGGCTTCTGGGACCACCTACAATGGGTTTGAAAGAAATATTAAATGGTTCTTCTGTTGTAGTACGCTATCCTAACTAGCTACTTTTAGTAAACATTATTTCATGCTTAGCAATTGGTGGTAACTGTAAGTAATTAGGGTGTAATAATTATATATAATTTTATAGTGTTTCTCTGTGTGTGATGTTGCTTCTAGTGAAACCTGTCTGTGGGCTAAACATGGTTTAGCCCTTGTTGTGCTGTTGTGTTTGTTTCTGTGATCTGTTCTCTGTGTTTGTTTCTGTGATCTGTTCTCTGTGTTTGTTTCTGTTCCCTGTGTTTGTTCCCTGTGTTTGTTTCTGTGATCTTTTCTCTGTGTTTGTTTCTGTGATCTGTGCTCTGTGTTTGTTTCTGTGCTCTGTGTTTGTTTCTGTGATCTGTTCTCTGTGTTTGTTTCTGTGATCTGTTCCCCATGTTTGTTTCTGTAATCTGTTCTCTGTTTGTTTCTGTGATCTGTGATCTGTGTTTGTTTCTGTGATCTGTTCTCTGTGTTTGTTTCTGTCATCTGTTTTCTGTGTTTGTTCTGTGATCTGTTCTATGTGTATGTTTCTGTGATCTGTTCTCTGTGTTTGTTTCTGTGATCTGTTCCATGTGTTTGTTTCTGTGATCTGTTCTCTGTGTTTGTTTCTGTGATCTGTTATCTGTGTTTGTTTCTGTGATCTGTTTTCTGTGTTTGCTACTGTGATCTGTTTCTTTCTGTGATCTGTCTTTTGTGTTTGTTTCTGTGATCTGTTTGTTTCTGTGTTTGTTTCTGTGATCTGTTCTCTGTGTTTGTTTCTGTGATCTGTTTTCTGTGTTCCTTTCTGTGCTCTGTGTTTGTTTCTGCGATCTGTTCTCTGTGTTTGTTTCTGTAATCTGTTTTCTGTGTTTGTTTCTGTGATCTGTATCGGTTGGTTCTTAGTTGATTACGGTGTGTTGGAACATGACCCAGATCTATTTTAGTATGCTTAATAAAAAATACATTGCAGTGAATTTATTAATTGCAGCTGGAACGCAGCTGGGCCCTGTGACTCAACGCCAACGTAAGACATACGATATACATGGGTGACATATAAGAACTAATCCTGGTAACTCAAAGCGCACGCTTCTAGAGGTTGATCGTAAATAGTCAAGTACTTACGCTTGGTTTGGAGGCGGTGTAGCATGCGTGTAAAACCAAAACCTTCGGCTGTTGTTGGTCGTTGAGCAACG
Organism: Gigantopelta aegis; assembly: GCF_016097555.1. Classification (NCBI taxonomy): domain Eukaryota; kingdom Metazoa; phylum Mollusca; class Gastropoda; order Neomphalida; family Peltospiridae; genus Gigantopelta; species Gigantopelta aegis. Next base: position 18,540,482 of record NC_054703.1, on the reverse strand, counting down.
AAATTCATCGATCCAGACATTCACTGCCTTTACATGAAACATAACTTTTTATGATTACCTATATAACAGATACAATGTTAGTTTATAAGACAGACTCTGTGATTGTAAGTAAATGCCGATTGGATCAAGCAACAACACTGAAACTATGTGATATAGTACAAACTTACTTATATATATAGGCCAGCCCTAATGGTACATGCTATACTTGTATTACTACACACACACACACACACACACATACGCACACACGCACATACGCACACACACCCCACATATACATATACACTCTTAAAAAAAAGTAGGGGAACTCTAATAAGAATTTACAATTGCCAAAATTGTAAGGTATATTAGCTGTGGGGAATGGTTATATGATAATAGTGAATTAATTGGGAAAACATTACAACCGGTAGTTCAGTATTACAGTAGGTTTTATGAACACCAAAGATCTTGAACGACGATTGGGGTCAGAAGTGAAATTTGAAAGTTGACGTTTTTTATCAGTAGGGGGTGATTCCGCCACGATGTGTCAGACATTCATTCCATCGACGAGTCATACTGCGTATGAGTCTCCCAATGGCCATTTGAGGGAGTCTGTTCAACTCCTTTTTCAGCGCCTGACCAAGTTCCGCTAACGTGGTCGGCGGTCTTTGACGTTGACGCACGCGTCTCCCTATCATGTCCCAGACGTGTTCAATTGGGGAAAGGTCTGGGCTCATTGCTGGACATGGCATTCGATAGATGTTGTGCTGCTGGGGGTGAGCATTGACGATTCGTGCACGGTGAGCACGGGCATTGTCGTCCTGAAAAACAAAACGGCGACCCACACGCCTAGCAAACGGGACGACAAAGGGTGGCAATATGTTGTCCCGGTAGTACTGCCGCAGTGACCCTTCCTTGCACAATATGGAGGGGGGAGAAGGGGGGGGGGGGTCTGTCAGTCATAGTGATACCACACCCTAACCGACCCACCGCCAAATCTGTCATGAAATCGCATTGTGACCACGCCTGACAAGGAAGTCCAAAGTGAACAGGGACTCGTCTGAAAAGATGACAAGTGACAAACGACGAATACCCCAGTTCTGACGCTCCCTACACCATTTACGTCAGTGGGCAATGTGACGATTTGTTAAGGTAGGCACAACCCGGGGCCGTCGCGCGTCGAAATTGTGGGTGTGTTGGTACCTGTTCCATAGTCTGCTAATCACTGACTTCGAAACATTTGAAGGTGTTGGCCACTTCATGCAATGACTAAAAACAAAACAATAACAACTGTATGATCAACAGAGTGAAAAAGATTGACAGAAATAATGTTCCACAGTGATTAATCGACTTTCCTGGAAATTGTCAAAATGTAGAATGACACCCCACGCACGTGTACGGGGCAAATGCGTGATACACGTGCAAACTATGGAATGCGTTGCGCTGTGTTGAAAAACAGACCTGAACGTTCTTTACTAGGATGTCTGTGGTAACAACGTATGTTCCGTCTAATAGTTGATATTAACATTAATATTTCAGGTTCCCCTACATTTTTTGAAGAATATATATATATATATATATATATATATATATATATATATATATATATATGTGTGTGTGTATAGTAGTTATTATTGTAGGTATGTCGGTGCTTATAGTGATAGTTTTGGACGTTAAAGGGACATTCCTGAGTTTGCTGCAATTTTTAAGATGTTATTGACTATCAGAAACGTTTTGACGACTGTAATTACAAATAAAATAAGTTTTTTGTCTGCATAAAATATTAGTGGCTGTATATTAAACGTGTTTCCGATCGTTCTAGTATTTGTACTAGATCAAATTTCATTGTACGTACGAAATTATTTGAAGACAAAATCCAGTTTGGGCTTCTAACAAATATTAAATGAATGAATGAATGAATTAATTAATTAATGTTTAACGACGCCCCAGCACGAAAAATACATCGGCTATTGGGTGTCAAACTATGGCAATGCAAACAAATAAGATGATGATCAACATCAATATAAAAATTCAAGATTTAAATAAAAACAGTGTAAAGAACTGTGCAAAAATACAAATATCACAGATAGATGCTGACTTTTACTCAAAATTTCAATTTGTGCTGTATTAGTCATTCTCAAAGATAATGTTACACCCCTGCACTACGGTGAGGTTACAGCACGCGCATGGGTCTTATAAATATTAAGACGACCAGAAACAAGTTGAATATACAGACACTGATATTCTAAACAAGAAAATATAGTTAATATGCAAGTTTAATCGTAGAAATGTTTTACTAGTCGGAAACATCTTACAATGCAGCAAACTCGGGACTGTCCCTTTAAAATAACCTGCCGAACACTGCATTTGATTTGCTTCTCCCACTTAACATTCAGTAGCTAGCGGGTACTTGTAAGGGCTTCCGTCCAAGAACGATGAGATTGCGGGGCGGGGGGGGTTCTCCCCTGCAACTGGTTAGCATGTTACTAGTGATATTAAAAGGTCCATTCCAAGAAATTTGTTGGGGGACAGCCCACAAGGACCTTTTCATTCTTTTAAACACAGTTGTATTTGTTCTTCAATGCACGTCTTTATGGGAGTGATTTCAATAATGCATTTCCTCGCTAATATATAATACATATAAATAAATAACAGTTCTGAGAATGCCGCCCTCTTTAAGTCACCAACCGTACCGATCTGCCAAAATATATAAAACGATTAATTCTAATTACCATGGATATGATTAGCTATTGATATCTATAACAAGTGAAGGTATTTTATCTTACGAGCCGTTTTAAACGGTGCGTTGTGAGGTAAATGGTATGAAACGAATAACAGTTTAGTATTATGTTTACATACCGCTTGCGAGTTTAACTTAAGCGTCACAGAGAAGCCTAACACCGACGCTGGGATGCGAACTCGGTACCTACCAGCCTTAATACCGATAACCTAACAAAATCGCCAGAGGCGGGGGCAGGGGCGGGGGGGGGGGGGGGGAGGCGGCATCCCTCGTCACTCAGGCTACTCCTTCAGAAAAGCAGCAAAATATGTTTTATCTTCACCTTCAACTAGACAGGAAAGTGAACACTACAGGGTTTTTTTCCACCGAGGGCGGTCGACCCTGCAGCCCGCCACACGACAAACGAGTGTTCTGTCACTGAGTTGCACATGGACACACTGATCAGCCGACTGAGGGAAACCTCCTGCAATTAAAAAGTTGCTATAGTCACTGCCCCCGTTTGATTGCGCCAACAGGTCTGAGCGAGCAGCTTCCTAAAATTTGATGACTGTTTATTCCCTGATCCTTGTCCTCTATCGCGTACCCGCGTGATTAATCACAATCATAATAGTGAGATCAATGGGAAGTTGGGGCATCCCCTGGTCAAATGGCTGCAAGACACTAAGCATGTTCGGCTACAACAGACTGCACCGAATCGTTTAATTAATGAAGAGTGCCGCGCCATGACTGAAGGTCGACGAATCTATGACTCTATAATGCACCGAGCATGATAGTGATATGCTACTGAAATAGTCACCTTCTGGGCAAAATAACTAGCCTGCACAATCTTATATTTAGAAGCACAATTAAATTGTTAAAAAACCTTCGGCCAGAAAATGATATGCAGTTTTTTGTTTCCTTTTACATCCTTATTTCTTCTTGTAATTTTGGTATCAGTATTTTTCACATCCAAGCTCATTTAGAGTTAGACAAGAAGCACACACACACACACACACACACACACACACACACACACACACGCACGCACACACACACACACATATATATATAAAACACCAACAGTGCAGTTGTTTCGGCATTAATTAACAATAAGATGACATCACGTCATCATGCGGTCATTGAGACAAACAAATTGATTATACATTCTCATTTCAATTAATATCATTTTATGATTATGTCCAGGATCTGTAGTAGGTACAAACTTAGTCCTAAAATTATATACAGAGAGAGAGAGAGAGAGAGAGAGAGAGAGAGAGAGAGAGAGAGAGAGAGAGAGAGAGAGAGAGAGAGAGAGAGAGAGAGAGAGAGAGAGAGAGAGAGAGAGAGAGAGAGAGAGAGATTTAAGTAGTAATAGTTCTAGGTGGTGTAATGGTTCGAGTGAAATATTTATATTATAATTATATTAACCTTAAGGCGCTATTTTGTGAAGGTTTTTTTAAAACACGCTTATATGTCTGGTGCCGTTCCAGTTATACAGTGGTGTACATTATCTTACAAGTCCAAACACAAAACGATATACATTTACATGTCCTAGAGCACACATCTGACATATTTACACTCTTAAATGTAGCACAGACTATGTCAAATACTACTACTAATAATATTATACATAATAAAACAATTCGTACGTTAGTTGTTTCCCGTCATGTCGCCACATTATACATTTTGAAACAAATCACATAGAGTATGTCTGTGTGTCTGTGTGTGTGTGTACGAGCGAGAGGGAGAATAAGTTGTAGTTACCTCATCATTGTACGAGAGATTCGTCTAGTGAGACCACGGTTATTACACCCGTCACTCAAAGGCCGGAAGACACGTAGTCTTAAGTGATGAATGAAATAACTACGTTGTACCACGCCCCCGTTACCACGCGAAAAAGTTTTGTAATTTTATTTTAGCTGGCACATCTCTCCTTGCTTCGTAGCAAATGTGTGGGATTTCGCAATTTATTTGGTCCGCCTTGGACTACTTGCTTCGATTAGCCTATATGGGGAAACATGTCGAGAATACTAAGTCATTAAAGCTGCAGTGCCTGGAATATTTTTATTATTTAAGCATATAGAATAGATGATTCAGTTCTGTTTGGTACACAAAAGGTCCACCACATCGCTATAGTTTCGCAATGCTCGCTCATCTACATTATCTAGGTCAACTACAAGTGCAACGGCCAGCTTTGGTTTTCTTCATTTAGCGGGACGCCAGTAGAACTGGGACTTTACAGGATTTGCGCAGGCGCTGAGCTTCTCACATGATTTGCCTTGAAAATTTGACAGTGGTAAGCGGTTGGCATATGCGTTACATGTAAGGGGGTGTTAATAATTACGTAACGCTCTAGGGGTAGAGGAAGAGGGTGTTGTGTTCGATTTACGTAACATTTTTCAAGACTATATGTTATTTTTATTCATTACTTAGACCTAAAAAGGTGTTTTTTGGAAATGCACGGTCAATCTAGGATCGATCCCCATCGGCGGGTATATAAAAGGCCATGGTATGTGATATCCTGTAGGCGGGCGCTACAACAGCTTGCTCTGAATGTGCACGTAAAACCCTATGACCTGACCTGATATCCTATCTGTGGGATGGTACATATAAACGATCCCTTGCTAAAAAAATGTAGCGGGTTTCCAAGGCGCGTGTGCAGGGATTTCAGGATATACTGTGTTGAGCGAAGTTTATATGGGGACATGCTCCCCCAGGAAATATATTTCAATTTTGTTAAGCTTCGGCAGGTAAGGGTTTCGACCTCCAGTACCTTCCCCCTGCACATGCACCCGATCCCTCTCTAAGATTATATGTCAAAATTACGAAATCTTTGATATCCATTAGGAGATGATTATTAAATTAATATGCTCAAACACTGATGTCGTTAAACAAAACAAACTAACTTTACCCTTTCCAAACGAAAGAATATTTATTTGAATTTGTCGATTTTAACACACGTAAAATTAAGAAGTGAAAACGTTCATTGTCTACTTTAGTATATTTTATTTAAAATATATACATGATCAATGTGTTACTAGTATACAAACTAAACTTTGAAACTTCTTATTAATTCTGAAAAAAGAAGGTACTATTGTCGATAATACGTTGTCAAGATCAAACCGGTTTTAACGAAAGACTCTAGTACCGTATCCTCAACCGAACGTTCTTCGTACAGTGCAAGATTTCTCATTTCTGAGACGAATCCTACAATTTGAAATCGGCAAACGCACGTGTTAACTGAAACCGACAACAGGCTGTAGTTTGTGCTTTGTCGAGCAATGGCGGCACAGGCGACGAATCGAGCGTATACTTTTGACGATCTCCGCTAATAGCTAACACACACGAGGTTTTTTTTAAAGTGCATTTGAGCTTTTATTACATAATGAAAATATATTTGTATTCTTATTGGTCAAAAACAAGTCACATCACCGTCCGTAAATAGTGATATTGCCCTGACCAATGACAATAAAGATGAGACAAAATTCTATCCAATAAATGATTTGATAACGTAATGCAACGTCAACTGCTAATTTTAATGTAAACAAGCACAAACTTGTGAGAAAAAAACACGTTTTGCTGTCCTTCAGCAAAAAGATAACATCTTTAGTCATTCCGAGTTTAATTCCGCAAATACGACAAAAACAAGGTCAGTAATCTTCAAATTGTGTATAGAATATATCGCAGATTTAGAAACGTACATGATACATCAAAATGCAGTTGGAATCGGCACTCTCAGGATTTTATGTTACACTCTTGCAAAATTATAAGCGTTGGCGTATTTCGATTCTAATAAACAAAGCAGGAATGTACGAGTCTCATGGATGAGATTATGTAATAAAACAATTATTGCCCACATTTCGGGCAATATCATGTTTTATGGACCGAAGAAATTGATATCAATTTCTTCGGTCCATAAAACATGATATTGCCCTCAATGACGGGCAATAATTGATAAGTATTTCATATTTGTACATGATATTATAATATGGTAACCAGAGACTGTAACTTTAAGATGACGACTTAGATGACATTACAGACGAGGATAGAAGGATTGATTACTGGTGTCCTCAAACTTTAAAGTGGCCGGGAAAAATGAAATGTTTAGCAGTGAATACAATGCATTTATTTCTATTTATTTAGTAGCGAACGTAATCTCTTTTTAAAAAGTTTGTTTTGTTTCAAGCCTTCTGAACCGAGTCACGGGGAAAGGTGGGCAGTGTGCCATCACCTCTGCGGGCCCCTGTTTCGCAGCCCTTACTTATCACTCCTTCAGTACTGGAGGTGCCCTTTTTAGATTCTGCAGTAAATAATGTAATGGAAAATGAAGCGAAACTAATACTTTTTTTAATTTAAATAATTATTTTATTTTTAGAGATTTATATTGTAACTTTATTACTAATATTAGTGAAAGTGCTACCTTTCCAAAACAATGTTCTGATTTACTTCCTTCTTAACTATACTATTTGACTTGTAGCCGTAACTGTATTCAGCCATTCAGCAATCGCTATAATTTACCGTGATCTAACTATATGAGACGCCACGGGTAAAATCAAAGGGACCGACACCAAATAAATTCTTTACAATATAATCTTTTGTAAATTGTATACACAACTTTAATTTTAGTCAGCCATTACTGGATATTCCAATGACACATCAATACGCGATGTTGTGCCTTTTTGAATGGGAATGGTGTCAACTTAGCATAACGTGATTTGAAAGAACAACACCACTAGAGCAGATTGATTGATTAATCATCGGCTATTGGATGTCAAACGTTTGGTAATTCTGACTAGTCATCAGAGGAAACCCGCTAAATTTGTTTGCATTAGCAGCAAGGGATCTCTTGTATGTTCTTTTCCACAGACAGTAAAGCACGTACCACGGTCTTTGACCCGTTTTGATGCACTGGTTGGAACGAGAAGAAGCCAATCAGTTCAATGGATCCATCGAGGTTGCTCAACCAACTGAGCTGCATCCCACCCGACCTGTAGTCAATCAATATCCTATTGTGAAATCAACTATGCCCTTTCCATTGGTTAACTGGTCTCGTCGTTTGAGAAGTAATATATTATTGTTGTAATTCTGTAAGCAAATGGTAGTAATTGACGTCACGTAATGTTAACACTTCATGCATACCTTCTAGTGACGTAATGTATATCAGCTGAGAGGAATAGCCGGTGTATTTTTCGTGCTGGGGAGTGTTAAACATTCATTCATTCAGTTGAGAGGTGTGAGTTCACGATCCAAATATAAAAAAGCATTGCATTTTATAGTAATTATGCTAAAGATATGACTGAATGACTCGTCCTTTTGTAGATAGTTTGTCTGACACTTGATTCAAGAAAATCAATCTTGAGACTCGTGTCAGAAAAAACAAACCCATCTACAAAAAGAAACAGAAACTACTTGTCTTCATCATGATTGCAGTCCACTTCTGAGACTTGTGATTGGTTGTTCCGAGGCCATGACCCTAGTTTTCCATGTAGCCATAAACGGATGACGTCATTTTAGTGTATCATTGATGTAAATGACGACATTAACTTATACACTTTCACCTTAATGCTGAGGTTTCCGCTCGTTAGACACACGTGTCCAACGAGTACTCGTGTATTATATAGAGGATAATAAACGAGTTACCAGTTATTATCAAATTTATGTCCCGAGTGAAATAATTTTCAGTTGTCACGAGCTTTAGCAAGAGACAAATGAAAATTATTTCACGAGGGACATACATTTGATAATAACTGGTACCGAGTTTGTTATTCTATTTATTACCTCAGCTATTTTTTCTCTAAAAACCATTATTTTTGACGCACATGCACGAAGGCCAACCTGTATAGAAACGATGTAAACCACTTTACGCACTGTTCTTAGAATTACTATAGAAAACAGACAGCCGTAAACGCAAACTCTTTAACCTACATGACGTCATTTTGTGTGTTTGTCAAATCGTGATGACGTCATATTTAGTACCGACAAGGTCATTGGTTTGTAAGCGTAAAATTGTCCAATAGTATTGTTCGTTAGACCAATGCAGAATATTTCTCACTGAGAAAATATGGAAAATATTTTATCTGTTACGAGTTACCGCTGGGGTAATAATATCCATTTCAGAACGCTGCTCGGCTTTCAGTAGTAAAGTCAGTAGATGTTACATGAAAAAATAACATCTTCAGTTCAATAACAATGCCTATCGTCAACTCTCCCCCCAAAAACAACAACAAAAAACCCAAAACAAAAACAAACAACAACAACAACAACAGGATCCAGCAATGGAAACAAAACTGACCCGGATATACGCTACTTTAGTTCTAGCAAACTGGGGGGAAATCTATACTCCAAACTGAAGTTAACAAAGACCCAGTGCATTTCCTTCTTTATTTTACCTGTATATAACAGCCACCTGTACAATGCAGCCAGCGGCCACTTTTTTTTTTATTACCAAAATTGATGAACCTTCTATATCGGCCATAATTGTACAACGACCACTATTTCTGGTCCAAAATGGACAGTTGAACTTGCCATAACGATCACAAGATATACGAGGAGTGGCAAAAAAGAAATGAGACTAAACGTTTAGCTTAGGCACTACCCACTACATGATCAAACTGCTTTTATGTTCTTTTATTACAGTCTTTCCTGGTTCCAAGAAGTGCTCAAGGGCTTGTTTCGGGTTAATACAAATTGTGTTACGTTCATTTTGTTAAGACGTGTGTCATCGCCCTTTGTCAGAAAATGATTGAAAGAAATTTGGAACAGCGCATTAACATTAAATGTTTAGCTAAATGTAACAAAATTGCGACTGAAACATACAGTATATTAAAAAATGTTTAAAGTGATCAGACAATGTCTCGTGTTCGGGTATTTCAGTGTCATAAAAGATTTTTGGATGGTCGAGAAGATGTGCACGATGACTAAAAACCAGGTCGACCAAAAACCACCAAAACTGATGAAAACATTAGAAATCTTCAAAAGCTAGTTCGTAGTGAGCGCCGTTTAACAATTAGAATGATGACTGAAATGCTTAGCATGAACAAGGAATCGATTCGGAAGATTTTAATTGAAGATTTGTCAATGAGAAAGGTGTGTGCAAAGAAAGTGCCAAAACGTCTGACGAATGAACAAAAACACAAAAGAGTGGACATTAGCACTGATCTTCTTGAGCGAACTGAACAAGAGGCAAACCTTCTAGACAGTGTTATCACAGGGGATGAGTCATGGGTGTTCCAGTATGACCCGGAAACTAAAAGACAAAGCCTCCAGTGGACAACGATAACATCTCCTCGACCGAAAAAGGCAAGACTGTCCCGATCCAAAATGAAGACGATGTTAATTGTGTTTTTGGACATTAAAGGTAGTGAATATCTTGCACGTGTGCAAACGGTCAACCAGCACTTTTTCAGAGATGTTCAAGTCGTTTAAAGCAAAAGGTTCGTCGAGAAAGACCAGATCTGTGCTCCAACAAGTGGATTCTTCATCACGACAATGCTCCTTCCTTCAGCGCTATTGGAGAAACAGTTTTTGGCACAGAAGCAAATCACAACAATGGAACATCCACCCTATTTTTTCTGTTCCCAGATCTAAAATGTTTCATCAAAGGAACCCATTTTGACAATGTGGAAGCCATAAAACAGTTAAAAAGCATCCCAAAAGAAGATTTCCAAAAATGTTTGGCTGCACAGAAGAAAAGAATGGAAAAGTGCATAACAGCCAATGGGGATGATTTTGAATGAAATAATCTTTGATTTCTTCAGTTTTAAATAATAAATGATTTATTGACATAGTCTTATTTCTTTTTAGCTACACCTCGTATTGACCTGTCCCAGTCACAATATATTCCTTACACAATGTGACGATTACTGACCTTGCCTTTGTCATATTTGCAGAATTAAACTCAGTATGAATAAAGATGTTATCTTTTATTTGAAGGAAAACAAAGCGTTTTGTCACAGGTGTGTGGTTGTTTACATTAGAATTACACTACAGTCACATATTCGGTGGGGCCCGCGCGGTGCCATTTGATGTTTTCTCGACTCCAATCGCGAGGCGCCCGTGTGTAACCTGTAAGGGTACCGCAGGATAATCCTACGGACACAGCACCGCGTCCCTACGGCGCCCGTACGATTAAAGCTCAATCACACGCCGCCCGTGCAGACAATCTTAGCGTCCCTGCGGCGCCCGTACGATTAAAGCTCAATCACACGCCGTTCATGCAGACAATCTTAACGTCATTGCGACGTCCGCGCGAGAACTATATAAAGAGAGACCTTTGCAAAAGTTGTACACATTTTTAGAACGACCATCAAAATTGCGCCCGAACTTCCTTCATCAAAATGCCTACTCATTTCCCTTTGGCTTAATCCTACGGGACATTCCAAATTAAATAGCACCATACCACCCCACGCCTGTTACCAACTATGGTTGGACTGCTGGTGCTCTCTTGCACCTGCCAGTGCAGGCGGTCCCTCCTTCACCCACCCCAATCCTTTCCTGCTCTGAATGTGCACGTTACACAATTTCCCAATTCCTATTCCCAAAGTTGTACACAGATCGCAAGGGAATCTTGGACGTCGGACGGGAGCCGTGAGATAACCGTACGCTATTTACGTGAGGGACTCACACGGACATTGTAAGATACTCGTACGATGAGAACTTTTAACTCCGCGCTAAAAGCTTCCGATGCGCCCTACGGTGAGGAATGAACGTCAAGGTATCCGCAGGATATCCACGGCACCCTTGCGGTCGCCGTGAGATTTTGCAAATTTTCCACGAAATTTGGGCCCGTACGGGCGCCTTATCCCGAATCGGTGGATATGTGACTCAGTTTAGCTTAGCTTAGTAACTGGTTTAACGTGTCCATATACCACTAGGGTTCGAACACGCCTATCCCGAGTCCGGCCTCCAATAGGATCGGGGGTCTGACTCGGGACTCAGTCATTAGCAGTTAACGTTACATTACGTTACCTAATCATTGATTGAATATAATTTTGTCTCCTCTTTGTTTTAATTGGTTAAATATCCCAGAGCAATATATCTTTTGATAGGACCGATGAGACCGTCTCAGGGCAATATCACAATTTATGGAAGGTCATGTGATTTGTTTTTGACCAATACAGACATATTGTCATTATGTAACACACACACACACACATACACACACACACAGAGAGAGAGAGAGAGAGAGAGAGAGAGAGAGAGAGAGAGAGAGAGAGAGCGAGAGAGAGCGAGCGAGAATGTTTTAATATGGCAAATATCAACCGAGTCTATGTTAATCGATTACCTAGACGAGTAGCGAATTCTATTTATCCTATAACACTTCTAAAATAACATTTAAATTTTAATTTTTTTTTATAAATCACAGTACTAAAGTCGCCGCCATCGATAATATGACGTCATCACGATTAGCACAGATTAGTTTGACATCACGCATTTTAAACAAATCTTTGAAATGACCCATCCACAGCAATACAGTGCCTAGAGACCTTGCAAATTTGAATACCATTATTAACCGGGTTAATACACTAAATTATCACATGGGTTTATGACATGGATATCATGGGTAAGTTATAGAATAAATAAATATATATACATTCTGATTGAAAAAAAGGCACATGGAATTGCGGACCAAAGTTAATTCACTACTAGCGTAGTTATGGCTTTAATTCATACAAATCAGCTTTAGTGTTGGATTGACTGTCAGTGGTGGTGAGTTAACTGAGAGTAACACGGATTATTCATAACCCTCTGCAGTGAGGGTTTTGGTTGAAGTCGGTATTTGCTGTTTGTTTGACCCCTTATTTCTTTCCATCAGTATAAATAATGACAATTGACGGATGATTTGTCAGTACATAGTGTAATCATTCAAAGTCGTAGAGTCGGTATATATGAAAAACATTTTATTGATTTTTACTTCTTTTTTTTTAGATTTCTCTGTTGATTTAGGCAGATTAGAAAGTTGTAATTAAATTCGTTTCTAGGGTTCTATTTATTCATGTTGACGCAATAACAGACGCACGGGCGTTGCTTGGAAACAAAGTAGAGTTTGATCGTCGCTTTGTGAACCATAGATACACTACATGAGAAAATTGAATGTTTGTACGCAATACTAGGTTCAACACATTGAGTCCCACCCACTCTCGTCGCAATAAAGCGTGTTAAAATATAATAAATGGGTTTTTATTCAGTTTGTATTAAAAACAGTATATCATATATATTTTAATTTTAATTTAATTTTTAAATTATAAGGTTGCCACATTCGTAAAAGTGTAATAGCAATCACTAAAAATAAAATTTGAAAATGAAAAATTTAAATATGAAAATTAACATTTACATTAAAACGTTTTAATGTGTTGTGTATTTATGTCCGTTTTAGCTTGTGTATATGTGAGAGAAGCTATAGAGTTTTAATAAATGAATGAATTAGGTCACAGTTTCTCCCTTATTAACAGCTACTATTAAGATAGCTGAGGTGTATATTTTGGATATATGTTGGAATATCAAGATAAAAACAGAAGAAAATGCCCCCGTGCCCGATTCGCACTAAATGATGGGATTGATTGCACGTACTGACCCTGGTGTCAATTTGTCCTCAGATGAGTCTAAAGTTCAGCCAACGAGCGTTTCGATAACGTTCACAGAACATATGAATGGTTCCCGACGTAGCCATTTGGTTTACCGTAAAGCACATAAACCAGTCTGGCGGACGTTTTTTCTGCTCGGTCTGGCTGAACTCAGCCCAGGACATTCCACGTCGATTATCGTTTGTTTAACGTTCACAGTTGAATGTGTCTCGACCCCGACCTTGATCAGCTTGGTCAGAATTATTCTGCAAATTGGTTTCCTAAATGATGGAGACTATCCGGTTGATGTCAGCTGTGAGCGGATGCAGCTGTATTAACGTTTGATCGGAAGCAGCTGTATTAATGGTTGATCAGATGCAGCTGTATTAACGGTTGGTCGTATGCAGCTGGATTAACGTGTGAGCGGATGCAGCTGGATTAGCGTGTGAGCGGATGCAGCTGGATTAAATCCTGAGCGGATGCAGCTAAACTAACGTTTGAGATGATGCAACTGGATTAACGTTTGAGCGGATGCAGTTGGATTAACGTTTGGACGGATGCAGCTGGATTAACGTGTGAGCGGATGCAGCTGGGTCAACGTCTGAGCGGATGCAGCTGGATTAACGTATAGACGGATGCAGCTGGGTTAACGTCTGTGCGGATGCAGCTGGATTAATGCCTGAGTAAATGTAGTTGAATTAATGTTTGAGCGGATGCAGCTCGATTAATGTTTGAGCGGAGTTTTCATGGAACTTTGAGACTTAAACATTACTACCGTGTCTCTCCATAATAATATACTGTAAGCAAAGTTTCCAATCGAAAAAATACAAACATACATGTATTTACAATTTTAATCAAGTCTTGATATACCAGTCGTCGTGCAATGGCTGGAACGATAAATAGTCCAATGGTCCCACCAAAGGGGATCGATTCTAGTTTGTCTGTTTGTGTTGGTTGTTGTTGTTGTTCTGAATAACAAATGAATATGCTCGGACATACAGACACGTGTATACAACCGTAGAGTCGACCTCAGTGGTGTACGGTTACGTGATCGGCCTTAAGGCCAGTAAGAACTGGGTCAACATCCCTGCAACACACAACGACCTCCCTATGAACCACCGTCGACTTCTATATCAGTTGCCACTAACAGTCAACCATTAGCTCCTACTACTACAGACACCTAGGGGTGCTCAGGTGAACGTTAAGAACATCAATGAATGAACGAGAGAGAGAGAGAGAGAGAGAGAGAGAGAGAGAGAGAGAGAGAGAGAGAGAGAGAGAGAGAGAGAGAGAGAGAGAGAGAGAGAGAGAGAGAGAGAGAGAGAGAGAGATACCGATATGACATGACAAACAGGTAGACACAGTATCAGACAGAGACAGTCAGACATGACAGACAGGTAGACACAGTATCAGACAGAGACAGACAGACATGACAGACAGGTAGACACAGTATCAGACAGAGACAGACAGACATGACATACATAATAGACACAGTAGCAGACAGAGAAAGACAGACATGTAGACACAGTAGCAGACAGAGACAGTCAGACATGACAGGTAGAGACAGTAGCAGACAGAGACAGTTAGACATGACAGGTAGACACAGTAACAGACAGAGACAGTCAGACATGACAGGTAGACACAGTAGCAGGCAGAGACAGACAGACATGACAGGTAGACACAGTAGCAGACAGAGACAGACAGACATCCTGTAGTAAATGGCAGTGCCACAAGACATGTATCATAGAACTCGATCTTGTTTATCAAGACCATAAAGAACCTGGTCGATCGAGGTCGCTTAGTCAAAGGGCTGCTACTTTAAAGAGCGCCATGTTGACATGCATTTCGCATTTGATCCATGCTTTGTAAAAATGGACGTTCAACTGCGGTGAAATCATTAGTTGATGTCAAGGAAATCACAGTCGTAAAATAAATGACACGACGCTGTTAAAAGGTCAACTCCGAGGAATATATCAATAACGTGGTTTTCACAGTGATCAAATCAACATAGTGTGAGGCTGGCATTTCTGAATGTATGCTCTTTTGTTCTTTTCGCAGTTATTTATTTATTTAAAGCTTTATTTAAAGCTTTATTTAAAGCTTTATTTATTTATTTTTATTTATTTATTTGTTTATTTATTTATTTGTTATTATTCATTTATTTATTTATTTATTTATTATTTATATACACAGTTAACGTACCTCCCGACCTGTAAGGTCATTACTCCCATTTCTCCACCACTAACGAAACTCCATTAACATCTGTTCTGGACAAACAGTCCGGATTACTAAAACATGTCCACAGCAGCGTGCTTGAACCTTAGTGTATAATTGGGAACTGTCAGGTGGGTTAGCTCAGCGGTACAATGACTGTCAGGTGGGGTGTAGCTCAGCGGTACAATGACTGTCATGTAGCAGCGGTACAAATCAGCGGTACAATGACTGTCATGGGGTGAGCTCAGCGGTACAATGACGGTCAGGTGGGGTGTTGTACAATGACTGTCAGGTGGGGTGTAGCTCAGCGGTACAATGACTGTCAGGTGGGGTGTAGCTCAGCGGTACAATGACGGTCAGGTGGGGTGTAGCTCAGCGGTACAATGACGGTCAGGTGGGGTGTAGCTCAGCGGTACAATGACTGTCAGGTGGGGTGTAGCTCAGCGGTACAATGACGGTCAGGTGGGGTGTAGCTCAGCGGTACAATGACTGTCAGGTGGGGTGTAGCTCAGCGGTACAATGACTGTCAGGTGGGGTGTAGCTCAGCGGTACAACAGTCACGTGCGATGGGTATGAGAATCGATCGCCGCCGATGAAATGCAAACGACTAATGCAGCAAGAGCCATAATATCTACAATCGATAGGACAGTGCATGTAAATCATTCATTGATAATTTATCGGCATGTGTATCTTCAAATTTTGCAATGACCATATAGTAGTCACCAAATTGTCCTATTTAAAAATGTGCCGAGGTGTCGTTAAGAGCTGGAGCTGATTGTCCTCAAGCACAACTTGACGATATCAAATGGAACGCGTCGCTAACCTTGTCATATCCGTGTTTTCCTTCATTACGACGGTTCATTTCCTTCGTTTCTCGGTTCTTGCAAGTATATGTTCGTTTTTTGTTTATGTTTTTGTATCTGATTCCAAGGAAGAGCCTCGCTTTTTGCGGCTTGTTATTCACGTGACAGATCCAGCACTGCCGAACACTTTCGTCTCTCACACATGTTGGAGGTCGTATTTAGACACAGCAGGCCACAGACCACACTTATTTAAGCTATATGTTTCTATATAGAGTTAGTGTCTACAGCATTTTGATTACGTAATTAATATCAGTAGGCCCTTGGATTTATTTATGCCCCTTTGCTTGCCTGAGGACAATATACCCTGAAAAGGACAACCCTTTTGTCCAGCTCTTTCTCACAGGATATTGGTTTAAACACACTCACTAAACTTGGTCGGATTACACCCACTTTACACAAAAAAACATTACTTTTGCATGCGGCAGAATTATCACAGAAACGTCTTCTCTGTCAACAGGTTACACATGTTTGCAAACAGCATGCTCTCCCCTGTCAGATTCACAGCTGTCTGACTATTAGCGCGGATATATTTCCGCATTTCAACCAAAAGGGAAGATAACTGTGATCTGAGACCAGCAATACATGTACGTGCACCATCCAATGGATGTTCTATGATTCCTCCGTTAACTGCAAAATCTGGCACCGTAAATACGTTTGAGTTGCAAAAGAGAAGATGTATGTGTGTGTGTGTGTGTGTGTATGTGTGTGTGTGTGTGTATGTGTGTATGTGTTCTGTATATATGTGTGTGTATGTGTGTGTGTGTGTGTGTGTGTGTATGTGTGTTCTGTATGTTTGTGTGTGTACGAGTCTGTTCTCTATATGTGTGTATATATATATATATATATATATATATATATATATATATATATATATATATGTGTGTGTGTGTGTGTGTGTGTGTGTGTGTGTTTGTATGTGTATGCGAATTTTGTTTGAGATATGTAAGTGTGTATGTAAGTGTGCGATGATTAATAAATCAATATGCTTTAGTTGTGCTGACACGGCAAACAAACGTGCAACGTTTGTCTCTAGGTGCATCAGTGTTTGTGTGGTCTGTCTGTGTATGTTGAGTGATATAGGTAGTTTGCTGGCGTCATTGAAATTACACTTAGATGCAACAAACCGCTATGATAATATGATACAATGAGTAATGTCATCAGCTGAAACCTATTGTATTCTATGTAAACAAAATTGCGGGCAAAACCAAATATCTCATTATTAATAATATTATTAAAAAGGCAATCTACATTTATTTTGTAATACTATAGTAAATATACATTGCAAATCCTCTAATATATTTTCTTCCGTCGAATTATCCAGGTGGATCCATTGATTGGGTTCTTTTTTTTTCGTTCCAACCAGTGGTAAAGTACATATCAACATTTCTTGCTAAACTGATAAAAAATGTAGCGGGTTTCCTCTGATGACAACGAGTCAAAATTACCACATTTCCAATAGCCAGTGGTTAATAAATCAATGTGATCTAGTGGTGCCCATAACGAAAACAAACTTCAACTGATATATTTTAGTAAGTATACAGTGTGTTGTCTTAGACCATGCTTATTGATTGCCCATACGCACGTTTCCTCTGGCCGGCAATGCAATTGTTCGTAAATTTAATGAATTCCTATACACCCGTTTCTTTAGAAATCAGCGCGATGTAAATTTCGTGACTTAGGCATGGAAATATTGACAGCATTTTTCACCCCTACTCTGCGGAATAATTGGCCGATTCCGGGTCTAACAACAGTGCAGTCGTACACATAAATAAACTGTGTTAGAGTGACGCGCCATCCGTTCTCTTCCAACAGGCCACCATAGAGTCCAATTACCGAGACTCTCAGATCATAATTGAACGCGCTATCAAGATTGATGCGACGAGAGGAAATGTCTGGGTTGAGACCCTTTTTTGCAGCACTACAACCCACGAGTTAAATTTCTGTCAATCATCACGAGCGGACGTATCCTCAAAAGCAATACTAGTAAAGCGACGGTAAATTGTCCATTGTTGTTGGTCGAGTTTTCGAGTTTGCTAACGCGCATGCACAGACTACTGCTTCTGGAAGTGCATTCAACATACTAAAAATGTGGATATTTTCTTCTTTTTTCTGAGATTTCTATATCATTTCATTTTTATTTCATTTCAACTTATTTTCGTGCTGATATCCAATTGAAGTTCAAGCAAGCTGTCCTGGGCACACACCTCAGCTATCTGGGCTGTCTGTCCAGGACAGTATCTCTCCATCCATTTCTTTGTCTCGGGTATTCTGTCTCCCTCTATCGCTGTATCTTTACCCTCTCTATTTCTCTCTGTCTGTCCGTGTCGCTTTCTCTCACTCTGTCTGTCTGTTTCTCTCACTCTGTCTGTCTGTTTCTCTTACGCGAACATTTTATCCGTGGTAGTCTCTGCCCTAACGCCCACTCAGTGGAAGCCCGAACCGGGATGCGAACCTGGCTACACTTTGTGGAAGTCATCTTAGCGTTACGATATCTTGGAAAATGTGTGCCCTGATCCTTGCTGAAGGTTTAACTACAGCGGAGACAATCTCTCCACCCACGATGACCAGGGACTCCGGATGTACAGACATGGATACTCAAAATAATCAAATCTAAGTAATGTCTGATTTCAGTTATGAAAAACGTCTCTAATAGAGAAATATATATACGTCATAGTGTTTAAAACGTCTCTAATAGAGAAATATATATACGTCATAGTGTTTAAAACGTCTCTAATAGAGAAATATATATACGTCAAAGTGTTTAAAACTATAGTAGCGTCGGAAATAGAATAAAAATGATTTTCGTCAATTATTTCTTTCATGTTAATCTGACAAGTAAATATTTTGTAAATACCTATTTATTGATACTCTACCTAATTTAGCATTTACTTGTTTTGGCTCTCATTGATGTACAAGGTGGTGTTTACTCTTGAAATTAAAATAAAGATGTCAGTAAACAGGTGATTTGTGACCTTTATTGGAACAGACTATAACACATTTTGATCATATGTGTCAATTTCATTTACCCTTAAACAAACTTTTAATTTAAAACTGTAAGCTAACTGATTATTTCAAATTGCAGCATAAATTATTAATTATGACAAACATATTTATTGTATATAAATTCAATACAAGTACATTAGAAATTTACACAATCTTGCAAGCACTTAAAGGTGCTCTGTCTTAGTTATATGTGAGCATCCGTTTGTCATAAATACTCTCCAATAAAAATGTATTTTCTACTAGTAGATAAAATCATTTCCTATAATCGTTTATGGGCATATAGTTAAAGGTGTCTTCTTTAAATGTTAAATCAAAATTATATTAAGAAAATGATTTGCAATAGCTGTCATTGTGCAACATTGAGATAGCACCTTTAATACCAGTATAATAGGTCACAAACTCAGAATTGTTCTTTACAGTTTTGCTGAAAAGATACTTATAAATGACTACAAAGAAATAGTCCCTCACATATTGTACATAATAGTAATGAAATTGATACATGCTGACAAAAATGTGTTATAGTCTCTTCCAATAAAGGTCACAAATCACCTGTTTACTGACATCTTTCTTTTAATTTCAAGAGTAAACACCACCTTGTACATCAATGAGAGCCCAAACAAGTAAATGCTAAATTAGATAGAGTATCATTAAATAGGTATTTACAAAATATTTACTTGTCAGTTTATTATGTAAGAAATAATCGACAAAAATCAGTTTTATTCTATTTCCGACAGTACTTTAGGGTCTGTCATTTTAAGCATCCCAATGAGTGCCCCTCAGTGGTGAAGTCTGTGATTGGTGATCGACGAGATGTAACGGGTGTTGTATAGTCCGGCTGCTCCACGTGTTACTGTGAAATCATTTATTTCGTGGGATTACACTTCCCTTGTTTTGTTAAAATACACATTTCGTTCGGTACTCAAATGTTGTTAATGATTGTGACGGTACATGCTCTTAAATTTGTTTCGCCTGTGGCGATTTTAATTGTGTTAGAGGGCCGTGTGCAGTTTCATTGCCCGAAGCCCAGATGGGCAACTTGTTACGTAATACTTCTGCGCGACGGTCCTCGATCGGTACGCCTAATACACACCCTTAATCAGGTGCGGAGGCCATGTGGCGAGTAGTTACGTAATACCTCTGCGAGTGCGGTTTCGACGACCGTTTTTTGGCGACGATTGCGTCAGTAAGTCTGACGATCAGAGAGAAATATAATGACTCTAGTAGAGGTAAATATCAGATGATAGGGGGAGGTACCGCCTTGTACCCCCAGGCGTATTCTGATTTATAATAAATAGCTAGTTTTTAGAGATATCGAGGAGAACGCAAAAAGAAGCTTCCCGGGAACGTTAGTCCGTTTGGACTTTGGTAAATATCATTTCTGCTCCGTGTATAACCTTGATGTGATTGATGTGACTTTAAATATTTTAATACTGTATTATACCAATATTCTTTAGACAGTGTCTTCGGTCATCTGACGAAGTAAATCGTAGACTTTTTGTTCTAACATTATACGAGTATTTGGTAATATAAAGCTTAGCCAGTCATCCTAGACGACCTAGGTAAACTGTAGGTTATTGTCTTTATTGTGATAGGTACCAGTATTAATTCTGTGTTACAAGATTACTGAAAGAGTAGTTAAGGGTTAATTAAAAATTAACCCGTTAGGAATAGAGCTGTAATTCCTTTATTAATTAAGTTCCCCTGGAAGCGTTTCTAAATTATCACACGTTACTGAACGAGTAGTAAGGGTTAATTAAAAATTAACCAGTTAGGAATGGTGTTGTAATTCCTTTATTAATTAACTTCTCCTGGAAGCGTTTCTCAACTATCACACGTGTGGGTGTGGTGTAACGGTGAAGTGATTCGCATATTGTGTAACTAGACACCTAGAGATTAACTAATTAAGTGATCAGTTCTGGGTTGTTATTATTGTTGTTATTAATTAACTACTACGGCTGTACATTTGTCAGCGTAGATTAATACAGATTCCAAAGTGTATTGTGTTTTTGTTGTGTTACTAGAGAACTAACGTGCTATAATAATATATACTTTATATAAGATCGTATCTCTGATCATACCTAGAGACGAGCCATACTAGGGTTTAACAGCCTGTTACAGAGAGATCTAATAGATATACAGTTAGGAGAGATATTTTGATAATCGTGTTTTATTCAGTTACGGGAATTATAGAATCCCCGTGACAATGATCAACCACCATTAACATAAGTGATTTCACAGTATGTGTTAACCTGTATTTTGCAGTTTGACTAACATAAGTGATTTCACATTATGTGTTGACCTGTATACTGCAGTTTGACTAACATAAATGATTTCACAGTATGTGTTGACCTGTATACTGCAGTTTGACTAACATAAGTGATTTCACAGTATGTGTTGACCTGTATACTGCAGTTTGACTAACATAAGTGATTTCACATTATGTGTTGACCTGTATACTGCAGTTTGACTAACATAAGTGATTTCACAGTATGCGTTGAACTGTATACTGCAGTTTGACTAACATAAGTGATTTCACAGTATGTTATGACCTGTATACTACAGTTTGACTAACATAAATGATTTCACAGTATGTGTTGATCTGTATACTGCAGTTGACTAATTATGCGTTGACCTGTATACTGCAGCTTGACTAACATAAGTGATTTCACAGTATGCGTTGAACTGTATACTGCAGGTTGACTAACATAAGTGATTTCACATTATGTGTTGACCTGTATACTGCAGGTTGACTAACATAAGTGATTTCACATTATGCGTTGAACTGTATACTGCAGGTTGACTAACATAAGTGATTTCACAGTATGTGTTGACCTGTATACTGCAGGTTGACTAACATAAGTGATTTCACATTATGTGTTGACCTGTATTTTGCAGTTTGACTAACATATGTGATTTCACAGTATGTGTTGACCTGCATACTGCAGTTTGACTAACATAAGTGATTTCACATTATGTGTTGACCTGTATACTGCAGTTTGACTAACATAAATGATTTCACAGTATGTGTTGACCTGTATACTGCAGTTTGACTAACATAAGTGATTTCACAGTATGTGTTGACCTGTATACTGCAGTTTGACTAACATAAGTGATTTCACATTATGTGTTGACCTGTATACTGCAGTATGACTAACATAAGTGATTTCACAGTATGCGTTGAACTGTATACTGCAGTTTGACTAACATAAGTGATTTCACAGTATGTTATGACCTGTATACTACAGTTTGACTAACATAAGTGATTTCACAGTATGTGTTGATCTGTATACTGCAGTTGACTAATTATGCGTTGACCTGTATACTGCAGCTTGACTAACATAAGTGATTTCACATTATGCGTTGAACTGTATACTGCAGGTTGACTAACATAAGTGATTTCACAGTATGTGTTGACCTGTATACTGCAGGTTGACTAACATAAGTGATTTCACATTATGTGTTGACCTGTATTTTGCAGTTTGACTAACATATGTGATTTCACAGTATGTGTTGACCTGTATTTTGCAGTTTGACTAACATAAGTGATTTCACATTATGTGTTGACCTGTATACTGCAGCTTGACTAATATAAGTGATTTCACAGTATGCGTTGACCTGTATACTGCAGTTTGACTAACATAAGTGATTTCACAGTATGCGTTGAACTGTATACTGCAGTTTGACTAACATAAGTGATTTCACAGTATGCGTTGACCTGTATACTGCAGTTTGACTAACATAAGTGATTTCACAGTATGTGTTGACCTGTATACTGCAGTTTGACTAACATAAGTGATTTCACATTATGTGTTAACCTGTATTTTGCAGTTTGATTAACACTAATATAACATTAGAAGACGTTTGCTGCCGTGGCGGTCTATTGTTAGATTAAAAATCATTTATGAAGTGCATCCGTCTAAATATAGACTACTTATCTGACTGTCTGTGACCGAGCCGGACGAGACCATTACAGAGAAGGGGTATGATCGAAAGTTATAGTTTAATTGTATATCTTTACTCCCTTGCAATAAATAAAGAATCTATACAACGTATTAAAATGTGTCAATTTAAGAGGGTTGATTTTCATGAATTTCACACAAAATGTCTAATATCGCCAAATGTTCAAAATACAACCACCTTAAACATTAGATATGTCTATAACATAGTAATTTTAATTGAAGTTTGTGGTTGCTATGGTTATCAAAATGACCGTGGAAAATTGCTCAAAAATCTAAACTTTTCGCTATTTTTTTAATTTTTGAAATACTTTTATTTAAATTGACAGGAAAGAATAAATATTTTTGTTATTTTTCTTTTTCGCCTACGTCGATCCAAACTAAACTAATAAAGGAAAAAAAAATCAGACAGCTAGATGTTTGTGGTATAGGCCCACGAAATGCACAGAACACACAACTCATTCACACCTTGCATCAGCAGCAATGGTACAGCCCACGCATGTCAGATGTTTACCGGACAAAAGACACGCAAAAAACCCTCACCTTTATAAGACAAAAATTAGAAATATTACACATTTAGCATAATCTACAATCAATCTCAAAGTCATAAGAGCCCATAAAATCGAGAAATTGATACATTTATTTACAAACTTTGACGTCTTCACCAAGTTCGCAACAGCAGACATATGGAGTGCGCATGCGCTGAGAGTAAGAAAGTTCGTAAACTTCACTTTTTTCAATAAAAAAATGACGGATTATAATCTGCACCAATCAAAAAAATATTTACACTGATAGCTCGGCAAGTATCTCAGGCATTAATTGGCTAGCGAACTGAGATGAAACCGCCTCCTGTCAAAATGCTTGACACGGGGAATCCCTTCGAGTCTCCGATTTTAGCAGGGAATCCTCAAGCTTTTCCATTAGGAATGAAATTTAAACGATTTAAAAACATGAAAAATGAGGGGTGGAAAAATCAATCAGAAAAATATAACAAAACTATTTTCGGGTAGAAAAATTGTTAAAGTTCCATACTATGAGCGAACTGGCTCGCGATCGCCGTTTTATTAAAATAAAAATGGTGTTGACAGTGAAAAAGCCAATGTGAAAGCGTTACTTAGCCTAACCATTGAATTTAATTAGGTCAGCACTGTATACTGCAATTTGACTAATTTAAGTGATTTCACAGTATCTGTGTTGGCCTGTATACTGCAATTTGACTAATTTAAGTGATTTCACAGTATGTGTTGGCCTGTATACTGCAATTTGACTAATTTAAGTGATTTCACAGTATGTGTTAAACTGTATACTGCAATTTGACTAATTTAAGTGATTTCACAGTATCTGTGTTGGCCTGTATACTGCAGTTTGACTAATTTAAGTGATTTCACAGTGTGTGTTAAACTGTATACTGCAATTTGACTAATTTAAGTGATTTCACAGTATGTGTTAAACTGTATACTTCAATTTGACTAATTTAAGTGATTTCACAGTATGTGTTAAACTGTATACTGCAATTTGACTAATTTAAGTGATTTCACAGTATGTGTTAAACTGTATACTGCAATTTGACTAATTTAAGTCATTTCACAGTATCTGTGTTGGCCTGTATACTGCAATTTGACTAATTTAAGTGATTTCACAGTATGTGTTAAACTGTATACTGCAATTTGACTAATTTAAGTGATTTCACAGTATGTGTTGGCCTGTATACTGCAATTTGACTAATTTAAGTGATTTCACAGTATGTGTTGGCCTGTATACTGCAATTTGACTAGTTTAAGTGATTTCACAGTATGTGTTGGCCTGTATACTGCAATTTGACTAATTTAAGTGATTTCACAGTATGTGTTAAACTGTATACTTCAATTTGACTAATTTAAGTGATTTCACAGTATGTGTTAAACTGTATACTGCAATTTGACTAATTTAAGTGATTTCACAGTATGTGTTAAACTGTATACTTCAATTTGACTAATTTAAGTGATTTCACAGTATGTGTTAAACTGTATACTGCAATTTGACTAATTTAAGTGATTTCACAGTATGTGTTAAACTGTATACTGCAATTTGACTAATTTAAGTCATTTCACAGTATCTGTGTTGGCCTGTATACTGCAATTTGACTAATTTAAGTGATTTCACAGTATGTGTTAAACTGTATACTGCAATTTGACTAATTTAAGTGATTTCACAGTATGTGTTGGCCTGTATACTGCAATTTCACTAATTTAAGTAATTTCACAGTATGTTTTAAACTGTATACTGCAATTTGACTAATTTAAGTGATTTCACAGTATGTGTTGGCCTGTATACTGCAATTTGACTAATTTAAGTGATTTCACAGTATGTGTTGGCCTGTATACTGCAATTTGACTAGTTTAAGTGATTTCACAGTATGTGTTGGCCTGTATACTGCAATTTGACTAATTTAAGTGATTTCACAGTATGTGTTAAACTGTATACTGCAATTTGACTAATTTAAGTGATTTCACAGTGTGTGTTAAACTGTATACTGCAATTTGACTAATTTAAGTGATTTCACAGAGTGTGTTAAACTGTATACTGCAATTTGACTAATTTAAGTGATTTCACAGTATCTGTGTTGGCCTGTATACTGCAATTTGACTAATTTAAGTGATTTCACAGTGTGTGCTAAACTGTATACTGCTATTTGACTAATTTAAGTGATTCCACAGTGTGTGTTAAACTGTATACTGCAATTTGACTAATTTAAGTGATTTCACAGTGTGTGTTAAACTGTATACTGCAATTTGACTAATTTAAGTGATTTCACAGTGTGTGTTAAACTGTATACTGCAATTTGACTAATTTAAGTGATTTCACAGTATGTGTTAAACTGTATCCTGCTATTTGACTAATTTAAGTGATTTCACAGTGTGTGTTAAACTGTATCCTGCAATTTGACTAATTTAAGTGATTTCACAGTGTGTGTTAAACTGTATCTTGCTATTTGACTAATTTAAGTGATTTCACAGTGTGTGTTAAACTGTATACTGCAATTTGACTAATTTAAGTGATTTCACAGTGTGTGTTAAACTGTATACTGCAATTTGACTAATTTAAGTGATTTCACAGTGTGTGTTAAACTGTATACTGCAATTTGACTAATTGAAGTGATTTCACAGTATGTGTTAAACTGTATACTGCAATTTGACTAATTTAAGTGGTCTCACAGTATGTGTTAAACTGTATACTGCAGTTTGACTAATTTAAGTGGTTTCACAGTTAAACTGTATACTGTTATTTGACTAATTTAAGTGATTTCACAGTATGTGTTAAACTGTATACTGCAATTTGACTAATTTAAGTGATTTGACAGTATGTGTTAAACTGTATACTGCAATTTGACTAATTTAAGTGATTTCACAGTGTGTGTTAAACTATATACTGCAGTTTGACTAATTTAAGTGGTTTCACAGTTAAACTGTATACTGTTATTTGACTAATTTAAGTGATTTCACAGTATGTGTTAAACTGTATACTGCAATTTGACTAATTTAAGTGATTTGACAGTATGTGTTAAACTGTATTCTGCAATTTGACTAATTTAAGTGATTTCACAGTATGTGTTAAACTGTATACTGCAATTTGACTAATTTAAGTGATTTGACAGTATGTGTTAAACTGTATCCTGCTATTTGACTAATTTAAGTGATTTGACAGTGTGTGTTAAACTGTATCCTGCTATTTGACTAATTTAAGTGATTTCACAGTGTGTGTTAAACTGTATACTGCAATTTGACTAATTTAAGTGATTTCACAGTATGTGTTAAACTGTATACTGCAATTTGACTAATTTAAGTGATTTCACAGTATGTGTTAAACTGTATACTGCAGTTTGGCTAATTTAAGTAATTTCACAGTATGTGTTAACCTGTATACTGCAGTTTGCCTAATTTAAGTGATTTCACAGTATGTGTTGGCCTGTATACTGCAATTTGACTAGTTTAAGTGATTTCACAGTATGTGTTGGCCTGTATACTGCAATTTGACTAATTTAAGTGATTTCACAGTATGTGTTAAACTGTATATTGCAATTTGACTAATTTAAGTGATTTCACAGTGTGTGTTAAACTGTATACTGCAATTTGACTAATTTAAGTGATTTCACAGAGTGTGTTAAACTGTATACTGCAATTTGACTAATTTAAGTGATTTCACAATATCTGTGTTGGCCTGTATACTGCAATTTGACTAATTTAAGTGATTTCACAGTGTGTGCTAAACTGTATACTGCTATTTGACTAATTTAAGTGATTTCACAGTATGTGTTAAACTGTATACTGCAATTTGACTAATTTAAGTGATTTCACAGTGTGTGTTAAACTGTATACTGCAATTTGACTAATTTAAGTGATTTCTCAGTGTGTGTTAAACTGTATACTGCAATTTGACTAATTTAAGTGATTTCACAGTATGTGTTAAACTGTATCCTGCTATTTGACTAATTTAAGTGATTTGACAGTGTGTGTTAAACTGTATACTGCAATTTGACTAATTTAAGTGATTTCACAGTATGTGTTAAACTGTATACTGCAATTTGACTAATTTAAGTGATTTCACAGTGTGTGTTAAACTGTATACTGCAATTTGACTAATTGAAGTGATTTCACAGTATGTGTTAAACTGTATACTGCAATTTGACTAATTTAAGTGGTTTCACAGTATGTGTTAAACTGTATACTGCAGTTTGACTAATTTAAGTGGTTTCACAGTTAATCTGTATACTGTTATTTGACTAATTTAAGTCATTTCACAGTATGTGTTAAACTGTATACTGCAATTTGACTAATTTAAGTGATTTGACAGTATGTGTTAAACTGTATACTGCAATTTGACTAATTTAAATGATTTCACAGTATGTGTTAAACTGTATCCTGCTATTTGACTAATTTAAGTGATTTCACAGTGTGTGTTAAACTGTATACTGCAATTTGACTAATTTAAGTGATTTCACAGTATGTGTTAAACTGTATCCTGCTATTTGACTAATTTAAGTGATTTGACAGTGTGTGTTAAACTGTATACTGCAATTTGACTAATTTAAGTGATTTCACAGTATGTGTTAAACTGTATACTGCAATTTGACTAATTTAAGTGATTTCACAGTGTGTGTTAAACTGTATACTGCAATTTGACTAATTGAAGTGATTTCACAGTATGTGTTAAACTGTATACTGCAATTTGACTAATTTAAGTGGTTTCACAGTATGTGTTAAACTGTATACTGCAGTTTGACTAATTTAAGTGGTTTCACAGTTAATCTGTATACTGTTATTTGACTAATTTAAGTCATTTCACAGTATGTGTTAAACTGTATACTGCAATTTGACTAATTTAAGTGATTTGACAGTATGTG
The DNA here is from genome assembly GCF_016097555.1 of Gigantopelta aegis. Lineage (NCBI taxonomy): Eukaryota > Metazoa > Mollusca > Gastropoda > Neomphalida > Peltospiridae > Gigantopelta > Gigantopelta aegis. The sequence goes on along the minus strand of NC_054703.1, from coordinate 18,511,806 downwards.
TTAAACTGTATACTGCAATTTGACTAATTTAAATGATTTCACAGTATGTGTTAAACTGTATCCTGCTATTTGACTAATTTAAGTGATTTCACAGTGTGTGTTAAACTGTATCCTGCTATTTGACTAATTTAAGTGATTTCACAGTGTGTGTTAAACTGTATACTGCAATTTGACTAATTTAAGTGATTTCACAGTATGTGTTAAACTGTATACTGCAATTTGACTAATTTAAGCGATTTCACAGTATGTGTTAAACTGTATACTGCAGTTTGGCTAATTTAAGTAATTTCACAGTATGTGTTAACCTGTATACTGCAGTTTGACTAACTTAAGTGATTTCACAGTATGTGTTAAACTGTATACTGCAGTTTGGCTAATTTAAGTGATTTCACAGTATGTGTTAACCTGTATACTGCAGTTTGACTAACTTAAGTGATTTCACAGTATGTGTTTACCTGTATTCTGCAGTTTGTATATAAAACATCTCTTGATATTCGGTACGACCAGCAATGTCTATGTGTTTTATTAATTTGATACACGTTTGAGTCATGGGTAACAGGACGGGTTATTGAAATATGGTTCCTCCTGCCTTTACTGGGTACGATGGCAACAACAAAGAGAAGAAAAAATGTCGCATTAGTATCGCAATAGTTACCTAATCAGAAATCAAACCAGGAAAGCAATCAGAACGCAGCCAAAAGAAGCACTAGGATATTCCGTATAGAACAATAGTTGCATGATTAAATACAGATGTAGCAGCGCTGTGTGTGTATTTAATAAATACAGATGTAGCAGCGCTGTGTGTGTATTTAATAAATTATAAACTATAACTTAGTGAATGCAATAGAAGTCTGACACAAACCAAAGTAGTAATTTCGTTTAATCACACATTAAATCGATGATCATAGTTTACGATAGAGATGGGTTTTTTTTGTGTTTGTTTGTTTGCTTTTTGAACCAGCATGACGACAAGAGAGACTATATTTGGCCACGTTCATGTTTTACGCAAGACGTTAAGAAGTAATACCCAACATATTGTACACGGCATAATACCCAACATATTGTACACTGCATAATCACTGTATCCCGTGCCTTTACAATGTACTCAACAGAGAACCCATTAGATTAAACTGCACGTACACAACATCGTGCTTGGACTTGTTTGACAGAGTACCCCCCCCCAAAAAAAACACAAAAAAAACACAAAAAAAACCCAATTAAATCATCATTACTTATGGCTGCCAGTCTCGTCTAGCCTATTAATGCGTGATTGTTTTATTGGTGACCCGATGACTGCTTTACGTTCTGTCCGGGAGTCACGACATTTCCGCCACCAGCACATTAGTTGCTCAGCTGTGTGGTGCGTTTCAATAAAGAGAAGGGCAAATAATGTGTATGCGTTGATGAACCAGGTTATTGTGGCATCAACAGTTTGTCTTCTACTTCTTCTTGTCAACACCACTACCGCCACCACCACCACGACTACTACCACCACCACCACGACTACTACCACTACCACCACCATGACTACTACCATCACCACCACCACGCATGTGTGTGTGTCTGTCTCTCTCTCTCTCTCTCTCTCTCTCTCTCTCTCTCTCTCTCTCTCTCTCTCTCTCTCTCTCTCTCTCTCTCTCTCTCTCAGACCATGCCATGGCGGCTGCGGGTTTCCTCTCATATGTGTGTGTTTTTTAACTATATGTCGCCATATAGTCGCATATAGTGCGACGTTAAATAAAATAGTTCTTTCTTCTTGTTTGTCCGTCTCTGAATCTGTCTCTCCCTGTCTCTCTCTCGTCCCCTCTCTTGTTGTCTCTGTCTCTCTCCCTCTCTCTCTCTCTCCTCTTCTCTCTCTCTCTGTCTGTCTGTCTGTCTGTCTGTCTGTCTCTCTCTCTCTCTCTCTCTCTCTCTCTTCTCTCTCTCTCTCTCTCTCTCTCTCTCTCTCTCTCTCTCTCTCTCTCTCTCTCTCTCTCCTCTATTTGTGGATGGAGGCGCTGTGATTGGGACGTACATGGCCACGTCGAATCATCATTATCCACTATACAATCATATGAATGATAACACAACGCCGGTTGAGCTATTAATCTTGCCAAGAAAGCCATTTATTCTCAATATAAAACCAGCGTCCTATTCTTGATCATTGCCCCAGTAAATCGGTGTATTCCGGGCCAAGCCGACGACTTCTCTATAACTCGCTTTGATTGGTTTTCTGTCATGCCAACCTTCAATTGATTGGGCAGGAGGTTTTCTAGCTGTACTTCTTCATACTTGTGTAAGATCGCCGTTGACCTAGTAGTCTCTAGTGAGATTTGAATAATAACACAACTTGTAGGATTTGATATTCAAATCGCTATCTTCAATATGGCTATATCGCGAGCGGGTGATTAACGCCTTGTTTAGTCACAACCGAAAAGACAAACATGTTGGTCCATACATGTTGGTCCATACTCAGTTATTTTGGTTTTACTTCTGTTAAATAATGTCTGCATAATAATACAAACTTGCGTTCACACCTCATTAATGTCTACGGATAAATGTTGAGCGTATCGTTTTGTGAGAAGGCAAAATGTGGAGCCTAGTTCATTTGTGGACAGATTGATGTGCAGTAAATACCAGCCGGGCGAAGAATAGCCCGTGAACTGTCGGATATTATATTCAGATCATTTTAGCGAATAATATAATACCAAGTTGTCACTTTTACTGTTTTTATTTTATTTATTGTATTTTCCTTAGAAACAGAAACGTGAACCACTGGTGCGTATTTAGTTAAATATTAAAGTTAAAGGTTTTAAGGTTTGTTTTGTTTAACGACACCACTAGAGAACATTCATTTAATAATCATCGTCTATTGGATGTCAAACATTTGGCAGTTTTTGACATATAGTTTTAGAGAGGAAACCCGCTACATTTGTCCACTAGTAGCAAGGGATATTTTATATTACGCACCATCCCAGAGACAGGAAAGCACATACCAAGGCTTTGGTATACCAATTGTGGTGCACTGGCTAAAGCGAGAAATAGCCCAGTGGGTCCGCCGACGAGGATCGATCCTAAACCGACAGTGCATCAGTCGAGTGTTATGCCACTGGGCTACGTCCCGCCCTTGGTCTGTATGTATAGTCTATTGTTTATATTTACTACTTACTGTCTATTGTTTATATCTACTACTTATAGTCTATTGTTTATATCTACTACTTACAGTCTATTGTTTATATCTACTACTTACTGACGCTGTATGTATGGTCTATTGTTTATATCTGCTACTTACTTACTTACAGTCTATTGTTTATATCTACTACTTACTGTCTATTGTTTATATCTACTACTTACTGTCTATTGTTTATATCTACTACTTACAGTCTATTGTTTATATCTACTACTTACTGTCTTACAGTCTATTGTTTAAATCTACTACTTACAGTCTGTTGTTTGTATCTACTACTTACAGTCTGTTGTTTGTATCTACTACTTACAGTCTATTGTTTGTATCTACTACTTACTGTCTATTGTTTGTATCTACTACTTACAGTCGATTGTTTGTATCTACTACTTACAGTCTATTGTTTGTATCTACTACTTACAGTCGATTGTTTGTATCTACTACTTACAGTCTATTGTTTGTATATCTACTACTTACTGTCTATTGTTTATATCTACTACTTACAGTATCTACTACTTACAGTCTATTGTTTATATCTACTACTTACTGTCTATTGTTTATATCTACTACTTACAGTCTATTGTTTATATCTACTACTTACTGTCTATTGTTTATATCTACTACTTACTGACGTCTATGACGCTGGATTGTATTGTTTATATCTACTACTTATTGATGTCTATTGTTTATATCTACTACTTACTTACGCTACTGCTTACATTGTCTATTGTTTATATGACGCTATTGATAGTGTATTGTTTATATCTACTACTTACAGTCTATAGTCTATTGTTTATATCTACTACTTACAGTCTATTGTTTATATCTATTGTTTACTACTTACTGTTGTTTGTATCTACTACTTATTGTTTATATCTACTACTTACAGTCTATTGTTTATATCTACTACTTACTGTCTATTGTTTATATCTACTACTTACAGTCGATTGTTTGTATCTACTACTTACAGTCTATTGTTTGTATATCTACTACTTACTGTCTATTGTTTATATCTACTACTTACAGTATCTACTACTTACAGTCTATTGTTTATATCTACTACTTACTGTCTATTGTTTATATCTACTACTTACAGTCTATTGTTTATATCTACTACTTACTGTCTATTGTTTATATCTACTACTTACTGTCTATTGTTTATATCTACTACATTGTTTATATCTACTGCTTACAGTCTATTGTTTATATCTACTACTTACAGTGTATTGTTTATATCTACTACTTACAGTCTATTGTTTATATCTACTACTTACAGTCTATTGTTTATATCTACTACTTACTGACTGGATTGATAGTGTATTGTTTATATCTACTACTTATAGTATATTGTTTATATCTACTACTTACTGTCTATTGTTTATATCTACTACTTACTGACGCTGGATTGATAGTGCATTGTTTATATCTACTACTTACTGACGCTGGATTGATATGACGCTGGATTGATAGTGTATTGTTTATATCTACTACTTACTGACGCTGGATTGATAGTCTATTGTTTATATCTACTACTTACTGACGCTGGATTGATAGTGCATTGTTTATATCTACTACTTACTGACGCTGGATTGATATGACGCTGGATTGATAGTCTATTGTTTATATCTACTACTTACTGACGCTGGATTGATAGTCTATTGTTTATATCTACTACTTACTGACGCTGGATTGATAGTCTATTGTTTATATCTACTACTTACTGACGCTGGATTGATAGTCTATTGTTTATATCTACTACTTACTGACGCTGGATTGATAGTATTGTTTATATCTACTACTTACTGACGCGCTGGATTGATAGTCTATTGTTTATATCTACTACTTACTGACGCTGGATTGATAGTGCATTGTTTATATCTACTACTTACTGACGCTGGATTGTTTATATCTACTATATGACTGGATTAATAGTCTATTGTTTATATCTACTACTTACTGACGCTGTATCAATAGTCTATTGTTTATATCTACTACTTACTGACGCTGGATTGATAGTCTATTGTTTATATCTACTACTTACTGACGCTGGATTGATAGTCTATTGTTTATATCTACTACTTACTGACGCTGGATTGATAGTGCATTGTTTATATCTACTACTTACTGAGTCTATTGCTGGATTGATTACTGACGCTGTATTGATAGTCTATTGTTTATATCTACTACTTACTGACGCTGGATTGATAGTCTATTGTTTATATCTACTACTTACTGACGCTGGATTGATAGTGCATTGTTTATATCTACTACTTACTGACGCTGGATTGATATGACGCTGGATTGATAGTCTATTGTTTATATCTACTACTTACTGACGCTGGATTGATAGTGCATTGTTTATATCTACTACTTACTGACGCTGGATTGATAGTGTATTGTTTATATCTACTACTTACTGACGCTGGATTGATAGTGTATTGTTTATATCTACTACTTACTGACGCTGGATTGATAGTGTATTGTTTATATCTACTACTTACTGACGCTGGATTAATAGTCTATTGTTTATATCTACTACTTACTGACGCTGGATTAATAGTCTATTGTTTATATCTACTACTTACTGACGCTGTATCAATAGTCTATTGTTTATATCTACTACTTACTGACGCTGGATTGATAGTGCATTGTTTATATCTACTACTTACTGACGCTGTATTAATAGTCTATTGTTTATATCTACTACTTACTGACGCTGTATTAATAGTCTATTGTTTATATCTACTACTTACTGAAGCTGGATTAATAGTCAGTGAAGGGATGAAAGGCTGGATGAATGAATGAATGAATGAATGAGTGAATTAATTACCATATGCTAAACAGCTAATTGTGATGCTAAACTACTGGTTTTCCTGCTCCAGCCAGTGCACCACAACTGGTATATCAAAGTCCGTGGTTTGTGCCATCCTGTCTGTAGGATGGTGCATATAAAAGATCCCTTGCTACTAATGGGAAAATGTAGCGGGTTTCCTTTCTTAGACCACATGACAAAATTACAAAATGTTTGACATCCAATAGCCGATGAACAATCAATCAACGTGCTATAGAGGTGTCGTTAAAAACACAAAAACACGAGTGCTGGATGAGATATTAGAAACACTAAACACAGGAATGTACTCAATAAATATAGCTTGACACAGACAAATAAGTGGGTAGGCAGACATATAGGTGCGTAGACAGACAGTCAGACAGACAAACCTAGAAATAGTGACAACGTACAAACAGGTAGTGGACAGAATACACTACGACTATCAGTTAGTGCTTACCATGGGACAATAGGTTGGCTGGTGGTCGTCTCCGTGGGGAGGTGAAAACCACTACACATCTCTGTCTAACAACTAACAATACTCAAGAAAGAAAATAAGAGAAAATAAGAAAGACAGAAATGTGCAATTAATTCTCTGTGTATTTCATCAAGCTGACAAACTTCATGGGTGTCACGTTGCGATCAGATAACTGGACCATCGTGAAAGATTAGTGTGCGACACACATGTGACAACTGCGTGTGTTTGCCGGCCTCGCAGTGACCATCACAACGGCTTCCTACAAACCAAGAAAAAAAAAGGTATGACGTGATAGCATTTTCCTATATACTTTAAGTGTTCATAAATAAATATTTGAGCTTGTTCACAAATACATTAAACAATAAATATTCGTTCAGCATTGTCTTAAATTTTAATTTTTGTAATAAAGAGAGGGCATCCTAAGTTCGATAACTTATGCCCAATACGTTTGTATACATTGTATATACATTATATGCAATAAAATATGTTTTCAATATAAAAAGAACAAAGAAAGAAAGAAAGAATCTTAGTCCTCTGTTGTATCAGAGTGGGTCGTATCGCTGGCCGTCGTCTCCAGATGTATCACCTCATTCGGTGTCTTACTATTTAAGTTGTCATATACAGCGTATGGGTAATAATGGTTCCTGGTTGAAACCGGTTTCGGATGTACCGATCATGTACAGCCAATTAACTCGTGACCGAGAACGGAATGAGTTGGATCCAGTGACACTCGACTAGCAAGTCTGTGACAGTCGATCACACTAAAATGACTAGCAACGTCGCAGAAACTGATGCCAGCTTGAAGCATTCCAACTGCTCTATCGCAGTCTTACGGGGTCAAGCGTGGCATATGTGGTTATAAGAAATGTTGTGAACGTTATTTGTTGTTTTTAAAGTATTGAACCTGTGAGCGTTAGAGGGGGAAAAAATGGGCTGACGTGCGCAGGAAACATTTCCAACATGTGGAAATCGTGCATTTGCCTTGCCCATGAGCCTGTGACGTCACCAGCAGTATTCCTACCCAGCTCGCACATGCACTATGTGCCGTAGCGGAGGATATGCGCTGTGATGCGTATTGATATACATCAATATCTAGAAATATATTTTTGTAATATGTATACTTACAACACAGTGAATATATGAAGAAAAACCCAGAAAATAAATGATTCAATATCCCCAAATTGTTCATACATTGTATATATATATATTATACTTCGACAAAAAAGTTCAGCAATTTGATAAATGTGCTTAAATAAAAGAAAACTCGTGACTTGCAAAATAAAATTAGACACTGAATTTAATTGAAGTATTATTTGTCAGTGTAAGTAACAGGAGATTTTCAGTACCAAATAAGATGTGTGACTGACACGTCGTTAAATGGGGAAAAAAAAGAAAAATGTTCTACTTAACAACGCACTCAACACATTGTATTTACGGTTATATGGTGTCAGACATATGGTTAAGGACCACACAGATATTGAGAGAGGAAATCCGCTGTCGCCACTTTATGGGCTACTCTTTTCGATTAGCAGCAAGAGATCTTTTATATGCATCATCCCACAGACAGGATATTATATACCACGGCCTTTGATATACCAGTCGTGGTACATTGGCTGGAACGAGAAATACCCCAATGGGCCCACCGACGGGGTTCGATCCCACACCGACCGCGCATCGAGCGAGCGCTGTACCACTGGGCTACGTCTCGCCCCTCGTTAAATGGTGCTTGGGGTCCATACACGAACATGTGAAAACCTGTCAGTAACATGTCTAAGCACATTGGACGTTCACAGTGGTACAGCATCGCCTCATGCACTGAACATGACCGATGTGCTATTGGTAGTGTCATGGTGTGGGCAACAATTCATGACATCGGATAAAACAACCTCATTTCCATCATTCACGGGTATCTGAATGCTCAGCATTAGTGACGAAATAATCATACCAGTTGTCATTCCGTTCATGCAGCAGCATCCAGGCGTTTTATTTCAACAGAACAATGCACGCCAGCATTCAGCCAGCCTAACGACTGGACTTCTTCAGAGGAACAATACTAAATCACTAAACTGGCTTGCAAGATCGCCTGGCCTGTTCCTTATTGTGCAGATATGGAATGAGTTAAGTCGTAGAGTGTGAGAGAACTACGCGCATATTCACAACGTCCACAACATTAAGCATGCTTTAACTCGTGAATGGATCTCTATCTCATAAGAAGCACCAGCCGACGTTTTACCACTGTCAACATGCAATGTCCAAGGTACTCAGACACGTTACTAATATTTTTTTTCTGATATTCGGGTATGGACCCCCAATGACAATTTAACAGCGTAAAAGTCACACCTTTTATTGTGTATTGAAGATCTCCTCTTATTTATGCTGACAAATGATGACTCAATTAATTTCAGTGTCAGATTTTATGTTGTAAGTCACTAGCTTTCTTTTATTTAAGCATATTTACCAAATTGCTATTTTTTGGCTAAGTATATATAACGTATTCTTAATAAAAGCAGTCTACTATGTGCGCGGTATTTGGCGCGACGTGGCCGGGGTGCGGGCGCGGAATGCTGGAAGCAGTGCATCAAAAGATGATTCTACAATTATTAATAGCTGTATTTTCACATCAACAGCGCGGTGTGTGCTACCCTGTCCGCGCCGGCCCGAGAACGCCGCTCACGGAAAATGTCCAATACCCGTTTGACATTCGTGTATATGTTCTTGTATGAAATGTAGAAGGCGCTGTTCTTCTATAAACGTGCGCGTCATGTGTCGTGTCGTGAATTATACATCCTGTAATAAGACGGACCGCTTTGGCTATCAAACGACGTGCCGACTGTTGTGCCGTGCAGCATAGTTTCGTTCCGATGGTATACCGCAGATGACGTTGATGACTGTTCGGAGAATGTCACTGCTTACTTAATTTTGTCAAACTCGCTAGGGTCTTATTTCAATAGTATTCATAACCGATTCGCTGTCGACAGGTCCTAATAAGGAAACTACATCGTGTGTAAGATGAAGCGAGCTGATCTCTGCTTGGCGAGACTAACACATATTAATTCACCTGAGCAGACACTTTCCATATTAAGAAGGCCAGTGGCAAATTATGTCACTTCCTTTCTAGGTGAAATATTGCACTCTGTACACGACTTGTCAACGCGTGATACATTGTTTCAGCGTATGAAGTTAATGAGAGAACACATAGCCGATAAACCGTTCTATGGAATATGAGATAGTGAAAATATAAGCGTACACGACACAAGACACCTGCCCCCACACTAATCACCACCCCCACCCTGCTTAGCTGCTTGGCAGGAATGCAGATATGAATAAATGTAATCCACATTTGGGCATTATTGTTTTCAATTCAGGCAAATATCAGCCTGTCTCCTACAAACATGGAAGCCAGTAGGCCTACGTCTATGGTGGATATTGTATAGTGGAAGAGTGTTCGCATCTCTCTCTCTCTCTCTCTCTCTCTCTCTCTCTCTCTCTCTCTCTCTCTCTCCTCTCTCTCTCTCTCTCTCTCTCTCTCTCTCTCTCTCTCTCTCTCTCTCTCTCTCTTGTGTATAGTGCTATAAAACAGAGAGAGATGTGAGGAGAGAGTGGTAAGAGGGACTTGCTGTCTGATATATGCTACTCAAACCACCAATCAGCAAGGAATCTTTGATATGCACCATCGACCCTTTATCGACTAATTGTACAGCACAAGTATTGGCGGGGATGAGGGGTGGCGGAGAATTCATCGAGAGCATAGTACTCTACAACAAATCGCCTTGATAAGAGCGCGCTACTTCCAGCCACACATCAGGAGGCAGACATGTTGCTGAAAGTAAAGATGTCAAAGTGTAGCGACCTTATTAGATACTATTTTGTTGCGAGTGATGACGCCTGGCCGTACTGAACTGGCTCTTCACATACTGGCACAACTCCAAGTCTTTGTTCAAATATGACGACAATATTTGTTAACCGAGACGTTCTCAACTAGGCCTGGTCTGAACAACGAATCCATTAGCTTATTGAAGCATTGATGCCCAAACAAAGTGGAGACGATCTGAAGGAGTTGCCTGCTCCTATGAGAGGTGTTTTACCTGTGGGAGGACGACACTCGTCAGGTGAAACATCCTTCTTACTCCGCCCACACGAGGACGGACATCTCTTCAACTGGTTTCTCCTTGTAACGAATGTCTCGTTTGTACGCTACCATAGGGTTGATGCATGAATCTCTATCAAGGTCTCGTAAGCAACATCGCACAACTTTAAACGTCGTTTAGCAGCGCATTGCGAGATCGCAAAACTGCGAGAGTTTACTAAATTAGACCCCGGTACTGATATAAACTAAGCGTCTGGTGTATATTCCTGTGAAGTGAGAATATGTAGCAGAGATGGTCTGTCACCGTATGTTGATACACAGAACACAGCACCTGAGTGGTCGTTATATTCCCCTTATCTTACGACGAGTTGTTTCAATACGTATCTGACGATTGAAATCGAATTGGATACGTGTTTAATCAACAATTGGTAAGATAAACCTTTATCTAGCAGGTGTTGTATTTTATTTATTGCACACAAAGACACGTCCATCAACATGAAAATCGATCACGTGTACACTATAGCTAGTGCTTGAAGTTGTACAGTCGACCGCTAAGGCGTTCTGTGCAAATAAAGCAAAATCGAAATGCGTTAGTTTCAATGTGAGTATGTAGACTGAATGCGATGCATGCGGTGAGTGGCAATATCTCCACAACAAACTTTACCCGTATTGCACGTCTCGAGTACTAACCAGGTCTACGTCCAATACTGATGTTTTGTCGCCAACACCCGCACAAGATTTGACCGGTTCCCAATCAATCGCATTCATTTAAAGGGACTGCTGTGTGCGCTGATTAAACAAACGCAGTAATGTGAAGAATGGCGATTCTCTTTGATCAGCCTGACACGTGCAACAACACAAATGTCCATTTAACCAAGTGATCAGTTTCTTTTCTTTGGAACTACGTGATTGGTCAGTTATATAATTATAGATGAAACAGTCTACTTTCTAGTATTACAGAATTATTTACAGTAGTAAACCCTGTCGGTTGATACTGTCCATTGCCATTTTGAGGGTTACAGGTTATTTGCTGGAGAACATTTTTATTTTCTTAAGCATTATTGTGACACGGGTCATGATCCACTATATGCTAATAACACAAGTGACTACCCCCCCCCCCCCCCCACACACACACACACACCTTACCGTTAATCGTTCCAGTCAGTGCATACTTATTTCTGGCTCACTGGGATGGATATTATTACAGGACATTGCGACGCATGCCTGTTTCATCATTCCGCACAAACAGACCGGCACGTCCGCTTCATCACTTCTAACAATTGCATTTCACTTCTAAGGCTAATGTCTGATGTCACTTTTTTCTTCTACCGTTTTATTAATGAAATATACCAATATACTTGCTGATATTAAGCACTAATGTGCATTAAATGTCGTTGAATATGCATACCAGTCAAAAAGCTTTGCCCAATCATCCCTTTAACGTTAAGTGCAAAAGGCAGTCTAGCGATAATTACATAACACTGAAATGCGCTCGCGTAGTAATGTGTGTCGGAAATGTATTGTTGTACAAAGCGACAAGTTGCTAGCTGTTCACGCTATTGACCAGCAGTTAAAGGGAGAAGATCTTGTCGTATATATTCCTCTTTGTCGCTAAATAACGAGCATCTTGCTGTACGGTTTGTCTGGGACCGTTTCCGGCTCGTTAAGCGATTATCAGTAATTATCGGCGCAATTGCATTACCACCACGGGGCCGGAGCTTTTCAATTCCGTGTCTGCAGATTAGTATTCACCGGAACTTATTAAACACGCGTTTTCACTACAATAGCAGCCATTGTAGCACATTTTCTGAAGATCTGAAATCTATATATTAAGGCTAATACGAACAATAAGCTGAGGATAATTTTATGGATAAAACAGACGCAACAGAAATTGATTTTTGTAATGGCCTAAATTATGAATTAGATGGGTTTTTTTTGTGTGTGGAATATGATGAAAGACACGTGATGGGACGCAGTAGATTGGCTCGCTAACAGTTACACGAGAAATTGGAAAATACGTTGGCGGTTAGTTACATATCACAGCAACACTAAACTTAGGAATGCTCTCGAAATGGTGTGTGTGTGTGTGTGTGTGTGTGTGTGTGTGTGTGTGTGTGCGCGTGTGTGTGTGTGTGTGTGTGTAATAATGCATGTTAACATAATTGTTATGTTCTTTATGAAGTTCAATTAATCGACGTGGTCAGTACAAGACGAAATGCATCAACATGCATCTACAGAGAGAGAGAGAGAGAGAGAGAGAGAGAGAGAGAGAGAGAGAGAGAGAGAGAGAGAGAGAGAGAGAGAGAGAGAGAGAGAGAGAGAGAGAGAGAGAGAGTTGGAGTTGGAGTGAGGCGAGACAGACACATAGAAACAGACAGCTATTGTGTTAACAGTATGCACTAATACAGAAACAATACAATACAATACATTCTTTATTGCAACCATTGTGTTTACACAGGTTAAGCGGACAGATTCCCATTAAATATGGAAAAAGCAAGCACTAAATGGAAATAATTAAATTTTCTTTGCGTCTATACACTTTACGGCAATCTGATTGGTCTAGAGGTGCTTACGTTTTTCATTTATATCTCGATGAACTGAAACAAATTAAGCCACGCCTACTACCCCCCCCCCCCCCCCGACTCGCACTCCTTATGTGCAACAAGCCGGATTATTGAGGCAACCCTATTTAGATATTTTGAACAAAACACACGTGAAAGCTACAAAAGCAGTAAAAAAGGTATACGATAAATTAATGGCAAATGCTACAGCAGAGTAGACATGTAAATCTATACGCATTGGGTCTACAGGCTGGTAGGTACGGGTTCGGATCCCAGTCGAGGCATGGGATTTTTAATCCAGATACCGACTCCAAACCCTGAGTGAGTGTTCCGCAAGGCTCAATGGGTAGGTGTAAACCACTTGGACCGGCCAGTGATCCATAACTGGTTCAACAAAGGCCATGGTTTGTGCTATCCTGCCTGTGGGAAGCGCAAATAAAAGATCCCTTGCTGCTAATCGGAAGAGTAGCCCATGTAGTGGCGACAGCGGGTTTCCTCTCAAAATCTGTGTGGTCCTTAACCATATGTCTGACGCCATATAACCGTAAATAAAATGTTTTGAGTGCGTCGTTAAATAAAACAAATGAACCGTAAAAATGCACAGAAGCTAGAGGAAATGACATCATTTACCAAAACACGTCATTTACAAAAAATCACCTGATTCAAATAATAGTGAATAAACGTTTGCATTCTTACGTGACTAAAGTATCAATGAAGTTTACACAAACAATACTACAGGCGTATTTAAAGCTAAACAAAATAAATTCAATTATGTATTGTTAAAGAATGCATATAAATTTAATTATAAGACTTGACCGCAATTATTTTTTGGTTCATGCAAGTATGAACCGAAAAAACGATGTGTACACTTTTGTATGACCCCCTACGCGGAGCCATACAGTGTGCAAATCGTTTTTTTCGGTTCATACTTGCATGAACCAAAAACATAATTGCGGTCAATTCTTAAATGAATGTGATAGCACGCTGATGTATTATGTTTCTCTTAGTACCCAGCGGTCACTCATAACAAGGAACGTACTTTTCATACTTTCTCAGTGCGAAATATTCTGCATTGGTGTGAAAATACTATTGTACGATTTGACGCTTACAAACCAATTAACCTTTCGGTACAAAATATGACGTCATCACGATTTAATAAACACACAAAATGACGTCATGTAATTTAAAGAGGTTGCATTTACGGCTCTCAGTTGTCAGTGTTAAATTTGTAGTAAAATGTCACATTAATGCAATTCATTGTAGATTTGTTTTTTGCAAAATAAATAGAATTTCTGTTTCTGAAAATTATATGTGAACGTGATTAAAATGCAAAGTTATAGCAATATTCAGAACTGTGTAAAGTGGTTTACATCGTTTCTATACATGCACGTATTATATCTAAATAAAGATTTTTAAAGAAAACATAATTGGGGTAATAAATAGAATAACAAACTCTATAGGCCTACCAGTTACTATCAAATTTATGTTTCTCGTGAAATATTTTTTCTTTGTCACTCGCTAAAGTTCGTGACAAGTGAAACTTATTTCATTAGGGACATACATTTGATAACAACTGGTACAGAGTTTGTTATTCCATTTATTACCCCAACTATGTTTTCTCAACTACTACCACTACTACTACTACTATTACTACTATTACTACTGATACTACTACTACTACTACTACTACTACTACTACTGCTACCGCTACCGCTATCACTACCACTACCACTACCACTACTACTACTACTACTATTGATACTACTACAACTACTTGTAATAGCCGTAAGACTATTGGCCAGTGAAATATATTTATAAAAATGAATATGAAAATAAAAAAACAAAAACAGACACCTAATTAAGTAGTGAGTCATATCACATTCTAAAATAATTTTGATGGCGTTTATGAAGTTCAGTTTATCGATCTGGATCCCGATCCACGAAGCCATCTTAGCGCTAAGATCATCTTAAGTCTAGAAAGTAGTTATGCACTTAATGTGATCTTAGCGCCAAGATCGCTTCGAGGAACGAGGCCCTGGCCAATTAAAGGCTTAATGCATATTTTTTCTGATTTGTCACCTTTTGGAATAATTTTTGCGAGAAGAAATAGAAGAGAGAGAGAGAGAGAGAGAGAGAGAGAGAGAGAGAGAGAGAGAGAGAGAGAGAGAGAGAGAGAGAGAGAGAGAGAGAGAGAGAGAGAGAGAGAGAGAGCTATTGTTTTAATTAGGAACTAATAAAATATAATGCACGTTGTACACCACTGATTCAGTGGTGAATTGTAAATATTACGACCCCCATCTTCCCGAGAACAATCTTATTTTATTGATAATGATTACAGTTTTAAATGTTTTACTTTTGGTTGTTGTTATTAATTTATTGTTGTTGTTGTTGTTCCCACTACTGTTACTACTACAACTACTGCTACTACAACTACTACTACTATGACTACTACTACTATTATATCTACTACCACTACAACTACTACAGTGTAGAATATGTTTATATGATTGTCTTTATTAAGCATACATGGGCGGTACGTAACCCAGTGGTAAAGCGTTCGCTTGATGCGCGGTCCGTCTGTGATCGATCCCCGTCGGTGGGCCCATTGGGCTATTTCTCGTTCCAGCCAGTGCACCACAACTATTATCCTGTTCAATTATTTAGACCCAAAGTTTTTTGCAAATGTTACATTTATTTCCTATTCGATATTTGTTTTCTTTGCATTTACATGAAAACAAACCCAAACCCCGACAGGTTTTATATACAAATCATCATATAAAATGCACGAAGTTGACTTAATTCCACTTTTTAAAAATCTCTGTGTGTTCGGAATGCACGTTATTTCTCCTATAAATAACTAAGGTCATTTGCATATCAAAAGATTGGGATCTGAGGCTACGTGAAGGCCATTATAGCTTGTTTCACTAAATCAAGGTTATTATTGTTTTGCAGTGTGTAACAGCATTGTCTAATCTTTCCGTTAAACATAGATGTTAACAAACAGAACATGTAACCCATTCTTGTAGGTGCATTATATTTAATCAATTTAGCTAATGTATTATGTATTTTTATTTTATTATATCAATTATATATTAGCATACCATACCTAACCTAACACAACTGAGGTGTAGCACAGTAATAAACACAAATCACCTCACACACCGCAGGAATGTGCTTTCCAAATTTATAAATAAATTTAATGCAGGGCCGGACCCAGAAGACCAGGGGGGGGGGGGATAAAATGTCAAAGGCCACCAACATCAAATAATAATAAAAATGTTATTTAATTTGCCTCTAAATTGGGACCCAACTCATACGTAATATATATATATATATATATATATATATATATATATATATATATATATATATATATATATATAGTATTTATGGTGGTGCTAGGGGCTGGGGTTTGGGGGTGGGGTATTACATTTGTAATGCGAAAAACCAAAGGGCTATTGTTCGGACTCGTATGGGTTCAACCACTTTTTCATTCCGCAGACACAGCCCTGAATGTCCAAAATACGATAGCATTGCTTGTCAATAACATCATTATTTCGATCTATGACTGCACGTGCTATTGTAGCAATGTGTAAACCACGTAAAATACAAGTTAGGTAGGGTATATAAATTAATTAAAAATGTATTAGTCGACATTCTTGTTATTGTTATTTGAGGAAAAATATGGGTAAATCAAAAAACACTTCAGTTGATGTAAAATCGTGTATTAAGAACATTTTCGATTATTGTGAAGATGAATATCAGCGCGGTAGACCTAGGTGTGCTTCTTATCGAATTGTCGATCGAGTTGCCGCTGCACTTAAAGTTTCGGTTTCAACAGTAAAAAGAACTGTGAAAAATCTAAGCTCTACGAATCCGAGCACAGAAATCACTGTTAAAAAACGCGACCGAAAACTCACCGATTTATTTGATAAAGATGTTATTAGACGACGAGTATACAGATTTTATAGAGAGGGCGAATTACGTACATTACATAAGATTAACGTGACTTTAAGGGAGGAATGTGGAATCAACATATCCATATCAACTTTACGAAGAACACTCCATGACCTCGATTTTAAATACCAAATATGTCTACAACCGGAAAAGTGATTTTTGAGGACGCCAATATATCAGACAGGAGACTGTCTTATCTCCATGAAATATCCAGTTTACGAGAACAGGGGTATTTAATAGTGTATCAAGATGAGACCTGGGTGATTGTCAACCACACAACATCCCACCACTGGACAGATATCCACCCGGGCACAAGTACCGCCAATCACCTGCCGAAATCAGACGCTGCTGATAGAGTTCCTAAACTCTGTTCGGTGACTGGGAAGGGAAAAAGACTTATTATTTGTCATGCTGGCTGTGATAAATATGGATTGATAGATGGCTGTGAATTGATCTTTGAGGCTAAAAAATAGACGGAGACTATCATGGTGAGATGAATCATGACAATTTCATCAAATGGTTTGAAGAACAACTTATGCCTTCTCTACCAGAACCTTCTGTTATCGTCATGGATAACGCAAGCTACCACAACAAATTAACTGAGATTACACGATGTCCTGCACTAAACGCTAAAAAGGAAGAAAATTCAGTCGTGGCTACGAAACAAAAATATACCTTTTGAGAGTAACATGACAAAGCCAGTTCTTTATGAATTGTGAAAAGTAACAAATGTGCACAGCAATTTGTTACTGATGATATTGCTGAACGCCATGGGCACTTGTGTCTAAGACTGCCGCCAAGACATTCTGAACTCAATCCGATAGAACTGATCTGGAGTCAAGTCAAAGGGCACATAGCTCGTCATAATGATGGTAAAATGACCACGGTGCGGAGAGAACTTGTACATGCATTGAACTCTGTCACACCTACACACTTCTCTGACGCAGTTAAACATGTAATAAAGATCGAAGAAAGATTTTAGAAAACAAAATAGTTTTATAAGAAATAAAATACCCCCTGTGATAGTCCCCCTTAATGAAGATAGTGATGAAGAAATGAGTTTGTCGACTGATTAAGTTATTTCTCCATACCCATCAGGAGTATTACTTTAATGTATGCATGAACTCTTTAACACCAAAAAACAATTTATTTCCATATCATTCACTATCAAACAACCTAACAACCTAAAACTAATCGACTAGAAATGCATATAGACTACACATACATACGAGAGAAATGTTTATTTAACGACACACTCAACGCATTTGATATACGTTTATGTGGCGTCAGACAAAACGGTTAAGGAGCATTATGACAGTGAGAAAGAAACTCGCTACCGCCACATGGGCCACTGTTTCCGATAAGCAATTTTGATAAGCAATAAGGGACGTTTTATATGCACCATCCCATAGACAGGATAACACATACCACAGCCTTTATACATCAGTTGTGGTGCACAGGCTGGAACTAGACACAACCCAATGGGTCCACCATGTGGGATCGATCAGTCGACCTACCATGAGCGAACGCTTTACCTCTGAGCTACGTCCCGCTCCATATACAAAAGAAGCCTTAAGTGGGGTTGGGGTTGTGCAGAGGGTCACACCTCCACCAATCGCATGCATACCATATTCTTCTCTCTCTCTCCCTATAACCATATAACCATAGATTAAAATATGTTGAGTGCGTCGTTACATAAATGACGTCTCTCTCTCTCTCTCTCTCTCTCTCTCTCTCTCTCTCTCTCTCTCTCTCTCTCTCTCTCTCTCTCTCTCTCTCTCTCTCTCTGTATGTATGTCTCTCCCTTCAGCGCGCGCGCTTGTGTATTCCACAATATAATTATAATAATTGTTTTTTTTAATTTTTTTCAAACTGAGGTTTTGTCACTTGAACTCCCCACCTGAATCCGCGCCTGCTTCATGTTTACAGATATTTTCTTAAATATAGGTCATACTACGATTTGTGCGGATAGGACGATAGAACCGAACATTATTTTGAAACGCACTATAGAATGATGCTTTTGATATGCAAATGACCTTAGTTATTTATAGGAGAAATAACGTGCATTCCGAACACACAGAGATTTTTAAAAAGTGGAATTAAGTCAACTTCGTGCATTTTATATGATGATTTGTATATAAAACCTGTCGGGGTTTGGGTTTGTTTTCATGTAAATGCAAAGAAAACAAATATCGAATAGGAAATAAACGTAACATTTGCAAAAAACTTTGGGTCTAAATAATTGAACAGGATAATAGTATATCAAAGGCCGTGGTATGTGTTATCCTGTCTGTGGGATGGTGTATATAAAAATCCCTTGCTGTTAATCGAAAAGAGTAGCCCATGAAGTGGCGACAGCGTGTTTCCTGTCAATATATGTGTGGTCCTTAACCATATGTCCGACGCCATATAACCGTAAATAAAATGTATTGAGTGTGTCGTTAAATACAATATTTCCTTCCTTATTAAGCATACAATATGATGATGATGATGGTGATGATGATGATGATGACGATGACGATAATAAAAAGAAGAAAACGAAGACGAAGGAATGAACACAATTTGAAAATAACGAAATGACAGAAATGCAAATTGAAACGATAGTCTGAACATGATCATATTTTGTTATTTCTCGAACGATGCCATCATCAACACCATAGTCAACACCATCCTCGCTATCATCATCATCATCGTCATCATCATCATCATCATCATCATCATCATCATCATCATCATTGCTAGTGTTATTACTTATAGACAACTTCTTTACAAATCAGTCTGCATTAAATGTTGGCATATTATTCATGGACTTAATACCGTCCATCTATTCGTCTAACTAGTGTTTGGAGAATAAATAACTGAGCGAGATTGACGTTTCGCTTAATGGCAATTACAGACCAATCTAAAGCCATCCAAACTTGGCCAAACAAATTGGATTGTCTTAACGCTAATAGTATTGGACAAAGGGGTGAGAGAGGTCAGGGATACAAGGTCGGCGGGAATGCCTACTGGCGGCCGATGCTGGGATGTCGTGTGATTAAATCACGGCATATTCCCCAACCGGAAGAACAAATCATATCAGCGTTGGATCAGATCATTTATGTTACTAACCGTAATATATTAAATTATTTTCCTAGGACGAGGCCGTTACGGAACTTGCACCACAACACGCTGTTGTCTTTGGTGGGTGACGTCCAAGTGAGGCCACTTCAGGGTTGGTCAGCGCATGGTCATCTAGATAAACGCATGAGGCTTATTTATCCACTTATGTCCAAACACGCGTCTCGTGGGAAAACAAGTCGGCTTTAACGGCTCGCTATTATTAGTAGTCTTAGCCTTCCACACTCGGCCTTTAACACTCACTCTACGTGAGAGCGAGGTAGCGAGGTCCTGTCTCGGACCTAGTCACTGGCGAAGTCAGAGGTTACGCCCGGGATGGGCGTGCCTGAACCTCCAGTGGATATGAGCAAGTAAATAGAGTGCCTATGCCCACGCGGCCTCCGGTTTTAAAGCGCACAGTGACTTCAGTGTAAAAGAGATATCGTAACCCGCGTGTATTTAAACAACACTTCTCTCGTTATAAAACAGTACATGGATGATTAAAAGCTAATCAAGACTGATTCAAAATTAAACGAAAGAAAGAAATGATTTGTTTAACGACACACCTAACACATTTTAATTACGGTTATGTGGCGTCGCACATATGGTTAAGAACCACATAGATATATTCCACTAGTCGATTCAAAACTGAATGCAGTATACTATTAACACACATGTAGATTTATTTAGTGTAAGAAACGTTTTCTACATGTTTACTTGTGAAAATAGGACTCTTTTTTTTTTTATTACATTTGATTTTCAATCCGAGGTGCAAACTATCCTGCTGTAATGAAGTTCCGTATTCATGCACCCGTTTTCACTTGAGACAAAAGTGAGGCGCGACCATTTTGGATAATTTTCAAACTCATTTTATTCAAACGAGGATTTTTTTAAAGGTTTGATAGACAAAGTTTCTATAAATATATGTTCCATACCCGCGAAATCCCGCTTCGATATGGTTTGTATAGGTGTGAATAATTGCAGGTGTACAGAGAATCATGCATTTAAAAAAAAACATTTTTTTTAGGGTATATTATCATGGAAGTGACATAAGAAGATGTCTCAAAATGTCTTAAATGAATCCTCTTCATATTTATGTCCCTATATCCTTCAAACTAGAAACATATATAGGTCTGTTGGGTTGTTTGGGGTTGGGGTTGTTTTTTGTTTTTTTTCTAAAGCAGTATGGTTCGCATTTTTAAAAAAAAAAGAAAATCTCCACGTCTTTTCATGCTTGAAATAGTTCTCTCTCTCTTTATTATTTGTTTCTTCTATATTTCTGTCTGAAATAAAGTTTCGTGTTTGAAAGATTTTTAAACATATTTTTTGTCACGTGAAAGTGTATACTATATGTATTATTATCTTCGAATTCGCCGGCCACTCCGCAACCCCAAGTGTTCAAATGTGACGAATCGGTCAATGTTCAGGACGCAACCCCAAGTGTTCAAATGTGAGGAATCGGTCAATGTTCAGGACGAGTGGGTATATTCTGAATTACCTTTCATCCTGGCGATTTATTCACATGTATTTCTAATCATCATCAAGTGTGTAACATGCGACGCAGGATATATAGGAGAAGATGTGAATGTAAACTGAAAGCAGTATACATTGTGTTTGGACGATCATATCCTTGCTGGTGGGTTCATTGGGTTCATTGTGGGTTTTAGTCTACTTATATAAGAAACCCGCTGACATCACCCATATGCACATACGTTCATATGAAAGACGCCATTCAGCCAGTCTGTAAACAGTTTATATTAAAGACAACAAAAGCAGGAAATGAGTCATTTGAATTCATTTGCGAATTTATTAGTTATTTTGTTTAACGACACCACTAGAGAACATTAATTTATTAATCATCGGCTATTGAATGTTAAACATTTGATAATTTTGTCATATAGTATTAGAAAGGAAAACCGCTAAAAATAAAATTCCATTTGTAACAATGGATCTTTTATGAATTGTCCTACTATAGCACATACCACTGTTTTTAACACACCAGTCTTGGTGTACTGGCAAGAGCGAGCACCGTGCATCAGGCGAACGCTTTACCACTGGCCTACGACCCGCCCTATGTGAATTTACCGACTTATTATTGTAGGTTTTTCTTAATATACGATATAACACACTAGCCATTTCACATTTTAAACCACCCGCTTCATAAATTATAATGATTTCCTTCAATATTCTTTAGTTTTGTAGGAAGGTGGGCTTCCCATGCACCCCCATGATATAGTTTTCTAACTCACATTTTGGTCATTCTCAGGGTGTCTAGCAAACGAATTTTTATGTTCCCAACAGGAAATATTGTCCCATGGGTCCTTTTGGCGGCCATCTTGGACGCCATATTAGATTATTGATGAAAATTGTTAATCGGCATACTTTTTGAAGCAGACAACATACAGAGACACATGAAACCATTTTTCTGCATAATTGTGGCATGAGGAATTGATTGTTTTTGTGATTTAAAAAAGATAGATGCATTAAAAGTGAAAAACAAATGTGAAAAAGTCACTTTAATTTGCTCTAAAAATATTTTGCATATATACCAAAGTACAGGATTCACATTAAATGTGGAATCAACTAAAATTGATAGCAGTTAGAATAAAATAACATAAAATGAGTTCAATAATGGAACTATTCTTAGATATCATCATTTTGTGCAACAGAATAAGCTATAGAAGTAGTAAGCAATGTCACTTAGTTCGTGTCGCTGCTGAAAATCTAGTCATCGTCATAAAGAAAAGTATCATAATCAATCTCAATGTCTCACTCGTCCTCATTCTCCTCATTGTGGACAGTGTTCTCTAAGAAGTCAGTGAGGGAAGGTGGAAGGATAGGGCCACATGGCCACACTGGCTCCAAGATACCCTCCTCCGTTCTTTCCCAGCCTTGTCCAGAATCATAGGGCTTTGGACGGATTTCTGAAAAAGGCCTTATTTAAGGCCTTGTGGGCATTTTTGGGTAAAAGTTGGGAACCAAACTTTTTAACATAATTTGGGTATGCTGAATCCAAATTTGTCGGTTTCCAAGCTGGATTTTGAGCCCTTCATCTTCAGTATCCTAGAATTGATATTTAATATTTTCATGATGTTTCATTGAAAATTTCAAGATGGCCTCCATATTTTTACTAAACCCCAAAATATAACATTTAAGCTGTTAATTGAAGTACCTTTGTTACACTGGTGATTACTTTATGTCAGAGAATTGTTATTTTGATATTTCTCTGATGTTTTCAGTTATTAAGAGTACGAAAATTCCAAGATGGCCGCTAGACAATATGTCTTAAAAGGTAATGTTTCAGGGAAGTATTGGGTAAAAGTGAATACCACAGCTTTTAAAGACAATTTGAACATAATTCTGATTCCAAAAATCATGCTTACTAAGCTGAATTTTCAGTTCTTGACATTTCAAACCCCCCTCACCCCCCACCAAATTGCCGCCAAATGACAAATGTGCAATGGCAAGTTTACATCATAATTTTGTAATCTTTTTGCAATCTTGTAAATATAGATGTGGAAAACTAAACAGTTATATTTGAATGGTTAGCCTATATATTTGATTTAAGTATTTGTATATGTGCATTGCAATAAAGATATTTCAATTATGAAATACACATGTACATTGTTATCTGAATGTTCTAAATTAATACCAATTTGAAAGACTTGCTTCAAATTATATGCTGTTTTACATCAAAGTTGTAGTACAATTAAAATAACTAAACGCTGGTGAGTGGTATATGGAAATGGTTTCTATTCTGTTACTGTTCACTTGAGTCCAGCGTGATGACATTTTTGACCTACACATCCACTCATTTAGTGTCATGTTGCCGTACTTCAAGCGTTATGATCATTGCAACTATGCAAGATGGGGTCCTATTAATCTGGCAGCAATGTACCAGCTTGCTACATATGTGCTTTCAGTTAAGTGTGCTGCCCGGAGATTCAATCAGTGGCTAAATTGCACTGGCAAGAAATGAGGTGGAGTTGTCGGTATCACATAGACAACGTCAGCTCTCTGTAGGTGGACCATTTCTTACAACCTGCGATCTCAAATAGCAACTGATACATATTAAATGTAAGAATTGTCTCCTGGTCACAGTTTTCATCACAATGAGGGTACAGCAGCAAGACAAACACGGGACAACGAAGATGAGGAATTATTGGTCGATACATTCCAAAGATTCAGTGTGTTTTCCAATGATGCACAGTCTGCTTCACTCCAAAATATTGTGACGAAAGATGTAGTCTGCAGTGGGTGCCAAACAGTTCGGCCAAAAACAACTTGACACATTTGTGACTGAGCCACGATGCAAGCCAATAGTCTCCATTCATCATCCACTGGTTAAAAATAATGCAGCTACATTTGCATCGCTGTATACTGTAATCAAGGACACCAAAGAAAAAGACAAAATGACTATCTTGAAAGCAGACAGAAATGTCCTTCAGCGACTCATCACTGCATTTGAAGCTGGTCGACCTGTTGATATGCCCACAATACTGAAACACGAGCTTATGCCAGCATCTCTAGCACTTGCTGAAATGAATGGCACACTTCGCACTGGAAACAAGTCAGTACTGGCTGATATATTAACAGAAGGTATTCAATACCCCGAAACAATTAATCTTCAAGATAAAAGCATCATGTCTTATTATAGATGGACAAGCACTAGTTGTTGGAATTGGAAAACCTCCTAATGTAGTGACTTTTGGTGACCTAGCAAACATATTTATCCGGGAAGTACTGAAAAGTTATCAAAGAGTGGATGCCATTTTGATAGATATTGGGAAGAGTCTATCAAGTCCAACACTAGAGTACGACCCCAAAAGAATGCTCAACCAATCAGACATGTTGTAGAAGACCGTGATGTACCCTACCAAAAAACTGGTCAAATCCCATGGCTTTACAAGAGAACAAGGCCGATCTTGCCAAATTCTTGTCTGATGAAGTGCTTGCTAACGCACAGTATCATACAGAAATTGTTACTGGCGGATTTGTAGATGGACAAGAAGTTCAATCGTCAAACATCACAACCGATTTAGCTTCCCTGAGGGCTGCACGCGAAGAGGCCGATACTAGGTTGGTGTTGCATGCTATCCAGAGCCGATTAAATATGGTTCTATCATCAAGAGATACGGATGTCCTTGTGCTGTTGGTTTCCCATTTTCCACGTGTACAGTGCAGGACCCTCTGGATGATGATGTTAGGCACGTAAAAACAAAAGAGGTATATACCCATCGAAAAAGTATTCAACAACTTACCAACAAATTCAGCAACATCACTGCTTCCTTTCCATATGCTTACCGGATGCGACACAACTTCTTATATATCAAATCACACGAAGCGGTCATCATGGAAGGTCTTCAAAGCGGACCATCACTTACTCAGTGGTTTAGGAGTAGGTGAACTCACAGATATCATCAGAAAATCAACAGAGAAATTTGTGTGCAGAATATACAGTGTAAATCAAACCGACTCAGTTGATGCAGCACGACATGTTTTGTTCTCCAAGGCCACGAGTACTATGTAGTTGAGCCAGCTTTTCAATGGCAAAGCCCTTGACCTCACGGAGTGGTGTGAAATCTGGATGCTAAATACCATTAACATGTAAACTACAGTATACAGAAGGACGCTTCCGCAATTGTTTTGACCCATCACCGTCATCACTCTTGCATTTCTTTGACTTCGGCATGGTTATTCACCACCACACTGTTACTATCAGTATGCTGTTGTTAGTTTATTATTAGTTACCGTCACCAGTTAATTAGCTAATTACTCAATAAAACATTCCTAAAGTAAAGAAATTTTGTATCGCATTAGTAAATATGCATTTAGATCATGCAGTACAAATGTCTTTTCCTGTGTAAAATGAAACTATTTGGGACAAATCTGTTAGTCTTTCATTTATTGGTATATTCTTAACTACAGCCTCTCTTCACAGAAATGAAACATTTTCCAACACAAAATGAATTCCACCATATCCGATATTAGTATATATATATAGAAAGATACCAGTATTTGACGCGATTTATGGTGGAAATTAAGCTGACGTTTTCATATTTTTGTAATTTTAATGCATCTATATTGTTAAATCATGAAAATAACACTCTCAATCAATTTTTCATACCAAAATTTGTCTCTGTATGATGTCAACTTCATTCAGAAATCTAATATGGCGTCCAATATGGCCGCAAACGGACCACATGGGACATAATTCGTTTTGGGAACATACAAATAATTTACTAGACACTCTGAGGATTACAAAACAGTAAGTTAGAAAAATATATTATGGGGGTGCCCATTTTCCCACTCGACTACTTGATCATGCTATTATTTGGTACAAGATCGCTTCGCTGTGCTCCATTACTATATAATTTGCGATCGTTTCCTGTCTTACATCAGTACAAAATAAACAAAGAAAGAAAGAAATGTTTTTAAAAAATAAATAAAATGAAAAAAAAGGGAAAGAAAATAAAGAATTAAAAACAAATCAATATAATGAAAAATACGATCATAGATGTAACGGCTAACAAAGCCATTTTTGTCTTTTCTCATCCGCTGTGTGAACACAGTTTCGCTTCAGTGGTTTCTATGTCAGTTTCTAGCACCGATTTCCTGAGTAAATCCATTGATCATCACGTGTCGCACTGATGCATTATGGATACTTGTCCATGTCAGCTGTCATTATCTTACTCCCCTCAAACGTTTAATTAGCAGATAAACTAATCTAGGCGCAATTTGTGGATGGAATTAGCTGCAGGACTTGAGACGACTTGTGCAGTAATGAGCTGTCTTTGATTTACGGTCAACATGCACACGTCTACTGGCTCGTGTGATTATAAAACGACAAGAATCATAGGACATTGATTGGGTAATTCGGTGTGTTTGTCGTTCTTTCAGTGGTTTCTCTTATCGGCAATGAGGTAAGCCAGGAAAGAAAAGGAATATCAGCGTAACGACACTCGGCACATTTTAATGTTTGGTGTCTAACGTAGGCCTATTGGGACACATGGTGTATTAATAGAAGGAATTAGGTTCTTCCGCAAAATGCCCCACTAATATGAGTCTATAAGCATTTCCTCAGTACAGTACATACCACACCCGCTGTTATACTAAACACTGGTTGTGACGTGGGAGGCAACCGAGTTTGATGAAGGGCGATAATGATCGATATCTCTAGAACCTACACACAAAAAGTGAATGCTTTACCACTGAGCTACATCCAGCCCCTGCCACATATAATAAATGAATGAACGAAAGAACGAACGAGCGAACGAATGAATGAACGACAGCCCAGCACACAAATACACGTCAGCTATTTAGTGTCAGACAAAGGTAAGTATATGAATATGATTATTTACATTACCCATAATGCCGACATGGCTAGGTACCCAACACAATATAAGATCTTTATTGGCAATTAATAAAAGGACACACTCGAATCACCATCCCATCCCAGGGATACTCCACCTGCATGTACTGCAGCTTGAAGACAGGAATGTTAATCTATAACAATAATACATTTGTATACACATGAATCCGTAATCCCTTTCAGAGATTTAATGATTGCTCAAATTTCAGCAGTAAATATGGGTGCCGAATCAGGTAGTTATTGCGAGTGATGAAAAACCTGTAGCAGAAGCCACAGAATTCCCCGTGATCCGCCGAATACACACGCATGTTATCACGGCACTTGTCTTGGATTTCCATTAAATTAATTTTTAACAACTAACTGCATCTGTGCGATCTTTCTTCAGATGCACAAGATCAAATACAATGCTGGATGCTTTGATACACCAAGTTGGCAAAGCAAAGTATGAAGGTGTTTTTAAAATGTCGGTTTATTCAATGTTGGAAAAAGATAAAAGCTGTTTAATGCGAAGACCAAATGTTCGGATGGCATTCGGCCTCACATCAAACAACTTCATATATTTGTTACCAAACGCCGCATTGTGTGTATGATGTTTTGGTGGTGATTTAATCTAGGTAGTGTCACAGCTGGTATGGCGCTGTCTTCATATTTCATTTATTTATATTTATTTTGGTGCTTATATCCAATTAAGGTTCAAGCACTCTGCCCTGGACACACCTCAGCTATCTGGTTAGTAGTTAGTAGTTAGTGAGAAATAAGTCGGTGTAGTGGCCTTACACCTAGCCACTGAATCGATAAAACTCGCTCTGGTTGTGAGCCAGTGCCGGGCTGCGAACAAAGCAACTATCAGTCTTATGTTCGATGGCTTAACCGCGACCCAATCGAGGCTGGTATGATGTCTTCATAAGAAAGCTCCATCGTCTTTGACGTTTTTTTTTCTAATTAAAACGTCATGTCGCCATCATCAAAATCACCATCAACACGACCATCATCAACACCTATAACATCGGCATCAGCCTTAGCATCATACAGTTGTATTTGTACATTTTCGTCGAGGTCAAAATAATTGTTCAGTCTAAAACCCACGTTCTCACGGTGGCTCCCTTTCGTTGGGATTCGTGATACTATGAACATAATCGTACCGTCACATACTTTCAATCGACATATTTTCGATACTTTGTTTGTAACTGTATGAATCACAATATTATGCGAGATATGACGTCATTATCAACTTGAACGTAACCAAAGCGGTGTGTTTTTCTCTCGATATTACAAATGCTTCAAGTCACTCTATCAACGATATATTTTAATTATAATACTATATTGTTATCAATTTTTGTTAATACTTTATTTTAGTACCAATGAAATGCCTCACATAGCGACATTCGGTTATCAGAAATACCTGCAAGGTTATCGTCTGCTAAGCTGATATCAGACCTGTTAAAGTTAGATGATATACCACGTGATCGTTATCGTACTGAAAGCGCACGACGCCAGGATATATGACAGAATGAAAGAAGCGGATCTTGCGGGGCCATGAGGGTATGACTCCCTCTCCAAATGACAGCCTTCTATCACGCAGAAACTGAGTTTAAAACTGCATGTATAGCTTGCCTGTGTAGCTGAATGACATCATTTTGTGACCTCGTCCCAGTCATACATCATAGCAGAGTATGTATGTGTGTCCTGCGTTGGTTTATATGTGTGACCTCGTCCCAGTCATACATCATGGCAGAGTATGTATGTGTGTCCTGCGTTGGTTTATGTGTGACCTCGTCCCAGACACAAATCATAACAGAGTATATGTGTCCTGCGTTGGTTTATATGTGTGACATCGTCCAAGTCACCGGCCTCGGTGGCGTCGTGGTTAGGCCATCGGTCAACAGGCTGTTAGGTACTGGGTTCGGATCCCAGTCGAGGCATGGGATTTTTAATCCAGATACCGACTCCAAACCCCGAGTGAGTGCTCCGCGAGGCTCAATGGGTAGGTTTAAACCACTTGCACCGACCAGTGATCCATAACTGGTTCAACAAAGGCCATGGTTTGTGCTATCCTGCCTGTGGGAAGCGCAAATAAAAGATCCCTTGCTGCTAATCGGAAAGAGTAGCCCATGAAGTGGCGACAGCGGGTTTCCTCTCAAAATCTGTGTGGTCCTTAACCATATGTCTGACGCCATATAACCATAAATAAAAATGTGTTGAGTGCGTCGTTAAATAAAACATTTCTTCTTTCTTTCTTTCTTTCGTCGAAGTCATACATCACAACTGTGTATGTGAATGTGTGTGAGTGTGTCCTTGCCCTGGTTGCTATGTGTAACCTCGTCCCAGGCATATATAGCAGTGTTTGTTTGTGTGTGCCCTGTGCTGGTTTCTGTTTATATATAGCAGGCGCTGGTGTTGATTTGTTTCGCAATGTCGAGGATTTTATCATTTCCAGGGCTTCAAAGGGTCTCTTTTAAGAATACTCGTTCCATGTAACCCCCCCCCCCCCACCCATCCCCCGAAATTTCTACAGTTGTCTTGTAAACAGCCATAACAATCTATTTTAGGTGTCCTCCAACCCTGTCCTCTTTGTATGTCAGAGTACGGCTAGAGCATACTTAGTGTGCAAAAATACAAATTTGACATTTAAAAAACAAAAAAAACAAAAAAACAAAAACAAGTGAGCTAGTGTTTATTAGTTATCGTTTGGCTTCTTTTTTTTTCTTTTTCTTTTTTTTCATAACCTTTACATCTCGACTGAATGTAAAAGTTTTAGCGAGACGAACGGATCGAGATTAAAGCTCCCTTTTTTCCTTTTGGCTGACCGTTCAAAATTGCGTCTAATTTCCTTCACAAAACTGCGCACCTTTTCTGTTGAGCTTAATCCTACGGGACATTCCAAAATCCATAGCACCATAGCACCCTCCGTCTATTACCGGCCCGGGTCGGGCTGCTGGTGCTCTCTTGAACCTGCCAGTACAGGCGAACCCACCCCACCCCTTTCCTGTTCTGGACGGAGGAGCCGGCTGAGGTCGGCACGTGTGCCCAGGACAGGCGTGCAGTGGTGTAGCGTGGGAGGGGCCACCGGGGAGGGGGGGGGGTGTTGGGAGGGATGTGTGTGTGGTCCCGGGCGCAAAATTCTGGACTGGTGGAAGGTATTCGGGGAGTGCTAACGGTCCACTGTTTAGGGGGCGCAATACTTGCCTTGCCCCGGGCGCTGGCAACCCACTGCAGGCTTGCGCTACAACAGCTTGCTCTGAATGTGCACGCTAAACACTGACCTGACTTAACCTGACTGCATTCCAGTTTATTGTTTTTGGTCATCAACTTCATCTACCCTATCGTCATCAACAACAAAGTCAGAACATAATTATTTACATGGAACGTTTCCCAGTGATTCAGCTGTAGATTTGACTGACATCTGTCACAAACAGAATACTGGTTATTCCAGCTGAACTTTAAGAACTCTCTGTACGGTCTGTTTTGCAACGTGGTGTTTACTCAGTCATTAGGGGCGCTTTGCTATAGCTATTTTCACCATTCCGCTGGATAGTAGTAAAACCACAGTCGTGATCGGAGTTGGGGGGGGGGGGGGAGGGGGGCATGGGGTCGCATGGCCAGCGCATGCACAGGTTTTGTTTCCGACCACCACCATGGACAACATTAAAGCACTGGATTTAGAAGTGAGTCCGGTTCAATGTTATCTCCGTAATAGCTGGGCTTCACGCGTGTACTGCTTTTGTAACGTACAAAACATGGCAATAAAGTTGAAAAGACTGAGTTACTGTTTGTTTGATCAAATGCAGGCCGATCAAATATTTGGATTGACAAGTTTTAATTGACAAAATCTGCTATATCATATGATTAGATGTAGGCTACATATATAATCAATATTCTAATTCAACATATTTGTGAGAACCAATCTGATTGTATCTCAAATAAAATTCCAGGTGGTAAAACCGGCGTTGTACCGCTCGCAAATTTCCAGGCGCTAAACCTACGTCACATGTATTCATACGCGCAGATTTGTTTGTCAACAACAATGTCAGACGTCGGTCAAAACGTGGGACAAAACGTCGGCCACAACTACAACCCGTTTGGCACATGCTGGGTAAAACCTCGGGCATCGCAGTGAAGCGAGTGTCAAGAGTTATAATGCAGACTCCTCAGAAAGCCCCAAAAAAGAAAGTATTCCTCAATTATTCACGGCATTCGTGTTGACGAAACGTCAGCACTGTTTCCCCCAAATCCCGCGAAAACAAACTCACAACCTGCACAAGTTGCCTCGGGGAACGAATATATTTTTTTAAATGATACAGATGTACCAAAAAATAAAAGTCACTTACCAAAAATACACGTGTACAATTATGGCACAAATTTCCAACAGCAGTAAATCTTAACACGCTCACCGTAGTTTAAAAACCAATGCTTTGTTAATGTCAAGGTCGTTTATTATTTCAAACAATTGCTCTATTTTACTGTTGTTATTATTGTTATCAGTTAACGGTTACTCGAGGATACAATTCATTTGTACACCACGTTGAGAAGAAATTTAAAATAAATTATTACAAAACGGCGTACTTATTTGTTGAGCATAGGAATCATTTTTGGTATGTAAATCGGTCTACATTCCTGAGTGACGTCACTGTAATAACACTGTATCTTAGGGAATTCTGTTATAGTTTATAACAGAAAAAAAGGTAATAAAACAGTTGAAATTTGAATAGGCATAACCCTTCTGTGTTTTCCGATTTGCGGACGTATATCGGTGGCTAACAATAAAACTAAATTTGCGACAGAAAAACCACCGATATATGTCCGCAAATCGGAAAACACAGTAGGGTTATCTCCTAAGTACAATAGCAAAGCAGTTATATTTAATGATTTTACCTCTTAATTTTGAGTATTTGTACATCATTAGTCCCATAGCATAAAGCGGGTCAGACGCATTTTAGCGGGGGTGGGGGGTGGGGGGTCTCTAAACTGTGCCAACCAAAGTTTATAGGATGGTCGAGTCATCCTTCTCCAGAAAAAAAACCTACATGTATTAAAACAAAACAAAATTGACTTGAGCAGGGAGGGCTTTTCACCTCTCGCACACGCGTCTGCGCTCCTATTATGTAAGTGAAGGCAGGCTGCAAACAAACCATCCATCGATTAACAGCCTCGAAAGAAAAACAGTTATTCCTAGATTCGAGTGTACTGGGACTTTATGGAGATAGTATCAAGGATTAAAGAACACAGTAATGTAGATTCATATCGTATGTATTAAAGTCACCCAGTTTAGTTAAAAACACTATGATGAGTTTGATGTATTATATTAAGATGTTATGGAGATAGTATCAAGGATTAAAGAACACAGTAATGTAGATTCATATCGTATGTATTAAAGTCACCCAGTTTAGTTAAAAACACTATGATGAGTTTGATGTATTATATTAAGATGTTATGGAGATAGTATCAAGGATTAAAGAACACAGTAATGTAGATTCATATCGTATGTATTAAAGTCACCCAGTTTAGTTAAAAACACTATGATGAGTTTGATGTATTATATTAAGATGTTATGGAGATAGTATCAAGGATTAAAGAACACAGTAATGTAGATTCATATCGTATGTATTAAAGTCACCCAGTTTAGTTAAAAACACTATGATGAGTTTGATGTATTATATTAAGATGTTTTCGACTAATAACATTTTGTAATGACTAGTATTACATGTTAAATATATTTTCTTTTTTTTAAATATCAGACTATATCAGTGTCTGTGTATTCGATGTGTTTCATGTCGACCTAATACATGTATGTGTAAGTATAGCTCAAATTGGATTTGTTATCCCATTAATTCCGTACGTACGAAACAATATATATTACGAAATACTATTTTGTTTAGAACACTATTTTAATGTTACAGTCGTAAAATGTCTCGGTTGGTCGACATCATTTCAACAATCGCAAAAAATTTGGATAGTTTCTTTAACGGTGAGAACGTTGTAATAGCCTAAACTATTTTACAATGCTTAAAATCAGGAGTCGTTTTAACGGTGAGAACGTTGTAATAGCCTAAACTGTTTTACACTGCTTAAAAATCAGGATAGTCTCTTTAACGGTGACAACGCTGTAATAGCCTAAACTATTTTACAATGCGCACAATGAGGATAGTCTCGTGACAACGCTGTAATAGCCTAAACTAGTTTACAATGCTTAAAATCAGAAGTCTTTTTAACGGTAACAACGCTGTAGTAGCCTAAACTAGTTTACACTGCTTAAAAATCAGGATAGTCTCTTTAACGTTGAAAACGCTGTAATAGCCTAAACTATTTTACACTGCTTAAAAATCAGGATAGTCACTTTAACGTTGAAAACGCTGTAATAGCCTAAACTACTTTACAATGCTTAAAAATCAGGATAGTCTCTTTAACGTTGAAAACGCTGTAATAGCCTAAACTAGTTTACACTGTTTAAAAATCAGGATAGTCACTTTAACGTTGAACACGCTGTAATAGCCTAAACTAGTTTACACTGCTTAAAAATCAGGATAGTCCCTTTAACGTTGAAAACGCTGTAATAGCCTAAACTAGTTTACACTGCTTAAAAATCAGGATAGTCCCTTTAACGTTGAAAACGCTGTAATAGCCTAAACTATTTTACACTGCTTAAAAATCAGGATCAGCTTCTTTAATTTAATTTAATAGTTTGATTTCGAATTGAATTGAGTTCAAGTGAGTTTAGTTCACACAAATTCATTTCAGTTTCGTCTTGTCAAGTTTCGTGTCATTTCGTTTCATTTCATGTTACTTTATTTTAATTTATTTATAACTGAAGCGAGAACGAATTATGACCTTCAGTTGACTAATGAAATAACTACAATTTATCTGTGCAGTATGACAGGGAATGCTATTAAGACGTGGACGTGAGCTACATAACGCTCCATTCAACAGATTGGTTATAATTATTATCTCGTTATTCGTTGGTGAAGACGTTTATGATCTTCAGGCAGGTAAACGAGTGCACGGCTACTCGTGACAGGAATACTGCTTTGAAGTTCAGTATCCACTGCTATCCATAAAGGAAAGGGAAGCCATGTTTGCTTTACGATACATCAGTACACTTTAAACTGCCCAATTTTAGTTGTGATTTTCGATACTGGTTTAGATGATAGCGGCTGGTTAGTGTGTGTGCGCGAGTGCGTGCGTGTGTGTATCAGGGAGAAACAGAGAGAAAGAGACAAAGACAGACGATGGCTGACAGAGACAGCGAGGTGTAAACAAATGACCCATTGACAGCAGCACATCTGACCTAGAGACCCTTGCTTTAATTTAGCTTACCTTTAAATTAACCTACCACGGGTTAATACACTAAATTATGTCATTGGTTTATGAAATGGATATGATTGGTAAGTTATAGGATAAGTACTGCTTGACTGAGAATTACTTAATTGCTAATTGTTTGTTTTTGTCTAACAAAGAGCATTAAGAAGTGGACAAAACGTCCTAATAATCATCTATGTGATCAAATGGGAAAATGGTGAATTTAATCTATTGTTGTGCCGCGCGGGTTTAAATGTGAACTCAAGGGTATGCAATATGCCTCTGGGTGTTTTATTTGCTGTTTGTGTATGCATACTCTGGCATGTAATTACATAAATAACTTCTTTAACCCAACAATCAATATTTATATGTACCCAAAATAATTATCTGAATTATGTGTTTGTGCCTTCTAAAATATACTAGCATGTACCACAGTTACTTCAGTTACACTTTTTAACAATGCATGTGTGGTTGCATAGCACCAAAGAAGAGAGTCCGTGTCAAAATTCGAGATGCACGGTCAAATATTTAGGAGTAAAAGCAGCTGTGGTTGTGATTGGTAGTAATATGTGACATTGATTATTTGTGCAAATACTATTATCCATTGGCAATAAATAAATACACTTTTATTTGTTATACAGTTGTTATGCAGTATATATACCAGAGGATGAAACTAATGCGGGGTACCCCCAAAAATTGAACTGCAATTTTCAGCAAAAAATGACGGTTGCTATTAAAAACATTAAAATAAATCTGTTAAATGGTATGTGACCCCCCTCCCCCCCCCCCCATTTTCTTGCAGGTAGATTATATGTGAAGTGCCACACTTTTTATTACTGTACATCCTGGGTGTGTTGATACGCTGCTTAGTAAACGTCAACATTATTGACAATAGGAATTGATTTGACTTATTAGAACCTTTGTGATCTACTGTCAGTATATGTTTTAAGTTATTGCTTAGTCTCTTACTATGTATACTTGAAATAGAGTCTAGTATGGATAACATGTTTTTCATTTTATTTTAAAATGTGCAATTGTGACAAGATCGTTTTATATATATATATATATATATCGGGGTTCTGTGGGTTATGTGTGAATACAACTACGAGCGGTCTTTTCGCTGTAACGATTTGTTTTGGTTTTAAAATATATGTTCTAATACTACCGTCTTTTCGATACAATCTGATATTAGCTGTTATGGGTATCCTCGCGTTTTAAAGTATATGTTGAATTCCAGGAGGCATTGATCACCTGTTCGTATATCTGACGCAATCATACAGATTGCGTTTGTTTCCATAGTAAAGTTTGTGTTACTGTTCAGTGTGTAAGTGACTCTTGAAATAATCCATACAATTTTGGACTGAAGCCATGATATGAAACAATCATCTAGAAAACGTCTCTTCTTCTTCTTGAAACCTTAAGTCAGTGTGGCAAAGGTTGGTGCCAATTTGGTACCCATGTAATCTCTTTATAGTGTTTCACATCAAAGTAAAATATATTGTTTTCCAGTATTTATTGTATGTGGGTTTTTTTTTTAATAATACTTCGAAATTCGTTCTGGCAAAAGCTCGGAATATTTGGTTAACCAGTTTGACACTGCAATGATTCCAAGGTCATGTGGCATGTTAGAATATAATTTGTGTTGCATCAAATGTTATCAGTACACTTTCTTCCGTTTGTTTCTGGCTGGTTGTTGATGAACTCCATAGTGTATCTTGTATAACTAGTTACTCTTAGTAAACATGGTTTCAACAATATATCAATGAACTTGCTTAGCCGATGGGTTGGACACATCGGCCCAGCTACAATTGGTCGTAACTGTAAGTCATTAGGATGTAATAATTCTACATAACTTTTCTGTGCTTTTCTGCAAATAGAATTAATAATCTGGCTGTTATGTATTTTAAGAAGGTCATAAAAATGACTCCTTACATTCAAAATTTGTTCAATAATCAAATTCCTTTTTGGTCAATTCTCCATCAAATCGTTTATATATGACATTGTATTTATCCAGCAATCACTGTAT
This sequence comes from Gigantopelta aegis, assembly GCF_016097555.1. Taxonomy (NCBI): domain Eukaryota; kingdom Metazoa; phylum Mollusca; class Gastropoda; order Neomphalida; family Peltospiridae; genus Gigantopelta; species Gigantopelta aegis. The sequence continues at coordinate 18,474,943 of NC_054703.1, read as the reverse complement.
GCATTGGCAAGATATGATGACTAGATAAATCTCTATATTCTCGGTCATTGACCAAAAATATAGGTCACGTGACATAAGCCCGACTCGACTCGAGTATTTCAGAGTAGATTTTCAATAAAAATACTCTTTAAATCATTTGTTTTAGTACAGTAAATGCAAATAAATGTTAGTTTTGCGATAACAATACAAAACTTGTATAGGCCTATTTGTTTATGAATTGGAGTTTAGTGACGCTTTTTGAAGCTAGCGTCTTACAAAGAATGACGTCATGTATCTTGCATGACGTCAGACGGCAAAAGGCTTGCTAGGTTGACAGAGACTCGCTGCATTTGCCATTCTAACCTAGCAGGATAAAGCCGATATCTTAAGACAGTAACCAGTTATTCCCTATATATATATATTACATACCCATTAAATATTACTATATAAATACAGCTCTGAATACAAGAACTGAATACAACTTAAGACAGTAACCAGTTATTCCCTATATATATATATTACATACCCATTAAATATTACTATATAAATACAGCTCTGAATACAAGACCTGAATACAACTTTCCGTATTCAACTCAACTGCCGGAACTATACCGTATTCAACGCTACTATTTATAGCACATGGTTACCGGGAATGTCCTTCGCGATATGTAAACAACGTTTGTGCTTGGTTTGTTTAAAATGTTATTTTGTGGAAAATTTGAACTGAAAACAGACGAAAATGTTGACAAATATTTACAATTTAATGAGCGCGATACCAAAACTTGAGACGGGAACACTACTAACCAACGAGCTTTTAATCCACGATAGTTAAGGTCGACGACAGTCACTTTTTAGACCCTTGTTTTGGCTTCCTTACATCGTACACAATTCTTATTCTTTTTCAATAAATAAAACATCTCCAACCGTAATTTTGTGATATGATATATTTGACAAAAGGTACGTTTTATTTCTTTCATCTTTCAAAACTTCAAATTAATATTTTGTCCAGAATTATGAAAAATCGAAAAAAAAGTACCGACCTGTAAACAGTGTTGTCTGCTTGTTATAGGAATTTGACAGGGATCAAGGTTAGTAGACTAGTTTTTATTTTAATGTTGCGCAGCATTGTAATACTACAGCTAATTTTTAATTTAATTGACGTCAGTATTCCAATGACGTCACTTTGCATCTCCTTAGAATAACCATAAACTGGGTACATGACGTTTCCTTTTCGAAAAAATTCCAATGTAAAATTGCTATTGAATTTCTTTTTTTCTTAACATTACTAATGCACCTGGATGTCTTTGAACAAAATCTTGGGATTAAAAAATTGCACCTTTTACGAAATATGGATTTCTAGTGAAACTACGGTAAGATATGCTATATGTATTGTGTACGAAGCCAAAACAAGGGTGCGAAAAGTGACTGTCGTCGACTTTAGCAACAATGCCGTCTCCTCACGTAGAAAACTGAATGAACTGTCAACCAGTGGAGCGATGATTTATGGAGGCACATTTAAAGCCGCACACCCTAGTTCCATCCAGCGAAAATAAATTATAATTTGGTTAATCTACAAACCTGTAACACACTTAGATCACGTTTTTATCAAATGGAGTGAAAAAGCAGGTTTTATATCGATAAATACCATGGGAATCCCCATGTCCCAATTGCTTGAAATAATTTTGAAAGTTAGAACTCTGATGTCACCGGTAGAAGCACAACAATGCCTACGTCACGACAAATTTCACAGACTTGGGGTGCGTTCGTTTCACCTCTCCTGGACATGTTCCAACTGTTCTGTCCTGGTTGTATCCCCTCTCCAGATATCTAAGACTTAGCAAAATTATTGGTTTTAAAGGTTTGTAACGTTTTGTATTGAGACACTTACTTGTCTGAACTTTATTGTTACTGAAAATGTTCACGAACTGTGAAGAAAAATCTCACAAATGAACAACAACACATCGGATGTTGATTGCGCGAACCGTGCACGAGAAAACAAACCGAACCAAAATGATAACGGTCACGTGATATACCAACGTCTGTGACATTAAAAATAGATTGGACCTCGCTTGCTTAACGGTTTTTTCTCGACAACACGTTTCGTGAAAAAAATGCAAAAAATGCATTTCGTGGTTTTACAAACATCAGGATTACCAAAAAGCACTTCAGGTGAATGGAAATGTGTATTCTAAATAATAAAATGTAAGTAAAGTGCAATTTTATTTGTGAAAAATGGGATTTAATAGCGAAAAACAACGCCGTAATGGTTAACAAATCAACGTAACTAGGGTGTGTCCCTTTAATATAAACTTAAACTTTTCAGCAACGAATAATTCCATGAACATCAATAAAAGAAAACACACCGATGACGACTCAGACACTGAGTGAACAATTCTTTACATTTTTCTTCGTTGATAAAACTGGCACGCTGAAGGTTTTCTGACGTTTTACGAGCAGATTAAATATTATATTGTTCGAGAATTTTAGCTATTACATTGTCTTTAAAAGGCATTTCAAACAACATCATTAAAATTATAGGTAACTTTTCACTCGTTCTTTCTTATTTCTGTTTATTATTTAAATAGAACTATATTCCTATGTGTAATAATTGGTGGTTCTTCGGTCCGCGTAGAGACACAGCTGACCTAGTTGTGTAAATTTAGAAATCCCCGTCATTAGCTAGCAGTGTTACAATTTCTAAATTATTATTTGGAAAAAAAAATTCCAATTTAGGGTATGTAATAAATACAAAACTACATATATGTGGTTTTCTGATTTCTGTATTCCACGAGCGTATTTCCTGTCGGAAACCCCTCTGCCTGCGGCATCGGGGTTTCCTGCAGGAAATACACTCGTGGAATACAGAAATCAGAAAACCACATATATGTAGTTTTGTCTATATATATATATATATATATATATATATATATATATATATATATATATATATATATATATATATATATAATATATATATATATATATATATATATATATATATATATATACTCTTCAAAAAAAGAAACGCAAAAGGGTACAAATGGGTTATAACTCCGATTTTATGTTTCCTACCGGTTCATGCTTTGTGAATATAAGGTCATTGCATGTCCCAAACATATTCCCACGGTTACATTCGATAAAACGCAGCTACTGTACAATAAAGTTCCAAAATGTGAATATTCGCAAAAACGCAGCCACGTGCAAACCATGTCACCACTGCACGTACGTTGTCTGCACGCGCAACATGAACACCGACAGTATAAAAGTGCAGGGTGTTCGCTTGCCTGGCCTCTGTATCTGGCCGACAGTTGACAATCCAGGACATGCCACGTCTCAGTGAACCGCAGAGAAACAATGCCATCGGCCGACTAGACGCAGGCGAATCCAGAACGGCCGTTGCCAGGGCATTCCATGTGTCCCCAAGCACCATCTCCAGACTGTGGGACCGTTACCAGCAACATGGATCAACACGTGACCTCCCTAGATCCGGTCGACCACGGGTCACTACCCCCGGGCAGGACCGCTACATCCGGGTACGCCACCTTCGGGAACGATTGACTACTGCCACCTCCACAGCCACAGCAATACCAGGTTTGCGCAGGATATCCGACCAGACCGTACGGAACCGCCTACGTGAGGTAGGAATTCGTGCCAGACGTCCAGTTCGAGGTGTCATCTTAACACCACAACACCGTCGACTCCGACTGCAGTGGTGCCAGATTCATCGACAATGGCCTCAACTGCGATGGAGACAGGTGTGGTTCAGTGACGAGTTCCGATTTCTGCTCCGACGTCATGATGGAAGATGTCGCGTGTATAGGCGTCGTGGTGAACGTTTATGCGGCAAACTGCGTGCAGGAAGTGGACAGATTCGGCGGGGGTAGTGTCATGGTGTGGGCAGCCATCTCACACACTGGCAGAACTGACCTGGTCCACGTGCAGGGCAACCTGAATGCACAGGGCTACATTGACCAGATCCTCCGGCCACACATCGTTCCAGTTATGGCCAATGCCAACGCAGTGTTCCAACATGACAACGCCAGGCCTCACACAGCACGTCTCACAACGGCTTTCCTACAGAACAACAACATTAATGTCCTTCCTTGGCCATCGACATCACCGGATTTGAACCCAATTGAGCATCTATGGGACGAGTTGGACCGACGCCTCCGACAGCGACAACCACAACCCCAGACCCTGCCCGAGCTGGCAGCAGCCTTGCAGGCCGAGTGGGCCACCATCCCCCGGGACGTCATCCGTACTCTGGTTGCTTTAATGGGCAGGCGGTGCCAGGCAGTTGTCAACACACGCGGAGGCCACACCTGGTATTGACTCCAGATGACCTTGTCCTTGGTGGTGTGTCCTATCACTTACTCACAATGGACTAGAGTGAATTGTGAACAATCCTGCAACATTTGGTAATTATCGGACTCACCATTCAATAATTAAATCAATTCTCCAAATGTTACGACAATGTGGTTTTGCGTTTCTTCTTTTGAAGAGTATATATATATATATATATTTAGAGAATAACGAACGAGCTACGAGGAATTATGAATTATTTGTCCCGAGTGAATGAATGTTGTAAACTCGAGCCTTTGGCGATGGTTTTACAACATTCATTCATGCGGGACAGATAATTCTTAACTCCTCGTAGAGAGTTGGTTATTCTCTTTATTACCCATTGTCAATGTTAACTTATTTTTAACGTAAAAATTCCTCTACAGTCTACAACAAAACCATCAGCTATTACGTCATATAATCTTACGCGCATTACATAACGTAATGTAAGTGACGTCATAGCATTACGGCGTTCTTTTTACAGCCAAATGTTTACAGTACAAATTAATACAACTGTATTAGCATTTGAAAATAATTATTTTTTATATATTACTGAAGCAGCTGCTTATGAAAATATACCATTTCATATTTACGAAACAAATGAGTCTTAATGTAATCTGACTCATGAATGGAAACATTATAAGAATGGAAATGAAGTTCCGGCCATGGCAAGCAACCAACCAAACGTCGCGATTTTTAAGCCAGCCAATCAATGGCTGTAGAAGCAATCTGCACACTGTGCAGAGATCGAAAATATATTACCCCGTATATTTGAGCCCATAAGGGTAATAAATATATATATATATGGAATAACCGGTTACTGTCTTAAGATATCGGCTTTATCCTGCGAAGGCTAGAATGGCGAATGTTTATTGAAAAATCTAATCTGAACTACTCTAGTCGAGTCGGGTTTATGTCATGTGACTGTATTTTTGGTCACTGACCAAAAATATACAGATTTATCTAGTCATCATATCTTGACAATGAATACAGTGATTGCGGGATAAAAATGTTTATGTATTGCTTTACAAAAAAAAGTAATTCAAAAATAGAATAATCCCCCCAAATATTGTGTCCTGTTTTTAAGGGGGTTCCTCTGTTTCATTATATAAACAGGACTGAACCGTGTAACACTGCTTCACACACACAACGTGTTTCTCTTTGTAATCCTAATGTTTGTAAACAGCTCAATATGGAGTTCCTACGACACTTTCGTACGTAATAGGTTTTGTTTTTGTTCCAAGCGTCAAACGAGATTAGAAATAATTAGATCAAATGAAATGCTGAGTGATTTGTAGCGGTATAATGCTACCAGTTCAAAGATAAGGTAGGTTGTATTGCTGACAGGTTTCGTGTCAGTAGACCAATACACCGTCCATGGGTAAAACCTGCTAGCCCGTTTTACTTGATTTGAGGAAAACGAATGCAAAACGTTTTGCTGTTAAGGTCCACTCACGCTTTTCAATCTGTCTATCTAGGTCCGTGGTTAATGCTTAGTGGTTAATGCATAACAATTGTTAATACATATATGTAAACGCTAAAAGGCAGACAACATGTTATGACTGTAGTACGCGTATTCATAAACAAAGAACCACTTTGCTGGACAGCTGACTAGTTTTGATTTGTTAGCACCCAACAATCAACTCAATTACAATTCTTTTTGACGAGCAAATTACGGTAAATATCACCTGAAATTCTGACTCAATATGCATGTGCAATGCATTTTTTTGTATTTACATTGTATGTTGCGAGGAGCCATGATGCGTGGCTAACCCAAACCTGAATTCATTCTTCACACAATGTAACTAGCACTTCGTTTTTAAAACTCTTCACCAGATCAGGTTACATGTCATACAGTTTTGCCCTTACACATCTGCAAATAAACGTACTGACAGAACCTCACTCAAGTAGTAACTATTTTCATTTATTTTACATGACATGCACGGCATCTCTGTTAATCAACGTCACACGCCATTAATTCCTTTAAATGCTATTTGCTGAAACGTATCATTTTTCATGTTAGCAGTCACGACAGGCTACTTTCCCAATGATTTCAATCACAAAATATTGTTTAAGTAAAAAAAAATGGCGACTGAATTTGATGTTATATGGAGGTACTTGACAATATTCTTTAATAGCGATAGCACGTTACATGACGAGTCCAGGTTGTAATTTTATCTTCCTAAAATAACGATCTTCCAACTAATCGCCAAGGATGTTCGCCCATTTCCGGCCAAGCCTGTCTGGAAGTGCACGGCAAATATGGAGTTTTGTCGTTAAAACATCGGCGCCGTGTGTCAAGTGCTTCACAATAACACACACGTCCCTAATGCCGCTACATTACAGACTGGGCGTGCGTTTACAGTCGCCCAGTGCGTCTTGTGTTCTGCCTCGAGTACTAGCAGAATGATCAACATGAATATCTTCATAAACTGCATACATATCACTATTCTTGTGTGACACACTTATAATTCATAAAAGATTATTATTAATATTAGTGTTTTCCTTTATAAAGTAATAGAATACAAATATTTATGATATAAATCACATACCTAACTTGAACAAATGTTTCTTTACCATGACAACAGCTATAAAGCGATATTTTGACAGTATTTTCAGTTAAAATGGTCAAATGAAGCCAAAATTCACTAAATTGCTTATTTCTAACATTTATGGATCGGTACTTGAGAATTGAGAAGATATAATAAAGAAAAAGGCTTTATTGGATAATACTGGTCATAGACTACAATTCCCCAACATTACTAACCATCTTCTGTACATAACACTTGCACTTGTATCCTAAATTGCACCTACTAAATGTGTCCCAACCATAACGGTACAGTTTCCAATCTGCATTATGCCTCCTGTATGCAGTACTATGTGGCTATATGTGTTCATTTTAGTTTCGCAGCTTTCCTTAATGCATGTCACCATCTTTTTATTTCAGGGACTCCGCTTTCTCGAGATATTACTCGTAGAGCAAGCCGAAATCTACATGTCCCAACCAGAACGAAATATGTCCCAACCATTACTAATAAACATCAAGCTTGATGGCATGCAAATAAAAATGTTTTGCTAAAATAAAACATGTATCCCCATCCAAAAATAGGTGATTTGTGCATGTTTAAAGAAATACTTTTTTTGTGTTAAATGTCACACCTTATTTCCACCAGGCCATATCAGGCGAACGCTTTACCACTGTGTTACGTCCCACCCCATTAACAACAAGGGTGTAGTGCAAAACTAAATACATACTCCATTCTTATCTGTGTGTACGTCAGTATTATTAACACTAATACATACTCCATTCTTATCTGTGTGTACGTCAGTATTATTAACACTAATACATCCTCCATTCTTATCTGTGTGTACGTCAGTATTATTAACACTAATACATCCTCCATTCTTATCTGTGTGTACGTCAGTATTATTAACACTAATACATCCTCCATTCTTATCTGTGTGTACGTCAGTATTATTAACACTAATAGTAAAGCTGTGTCTAGTGCATTCATGCTTCTTACAAAACAATTATGTATTGACGAAATGATGGACATGCACATTGTTTTAAGAGATCTAAAATAACACCGGGAATAAAAATTATATCTGAACAACAACAACAACAACAAAAATTCTTTCATTACAGAAATGTGTCTGATATATGAAGAACGAGCGAAGTGACTTTCCACGTCTTTATTTTAGATGGCTGCTTAGTTGAAAACGTTGGTGAACAAAAAAAACCAGAAAGAAAGATTTGCAAATTGTTTCGAGATAAATCGAATCACGATGGAGGCCAGTAGAGAAAAAGGGAAAAAAACTGGTAACAAATGGATTCATTCCAACCAGCTCATGTATGTTATTATAAGCTCCCTGTAACATTTTTTTTTTTTTTTTTTTTTTTAGAGAAATTTATCAGTATGAAACATTCAAGATAGCCATCACATAAATATTTGTTGAAAAAAAGTTGTTTTGAATGTTTTTTGAAGACAAATTAAGATACAGTGTGGCATTTAAATATATCAGGTTGGGCTAGTCCCTTAATGTGGAAACCCCGTCTCGTCTCGAGTTCACGGTTTAAACGAAAGTTAACAAAGAGATGAATGGCGATATAAAGGCCGTCACTCACTGATGTTAACAGCATTCATTCATTAATTTTTCGGATTATTTCCTACCCTACATTTTGAGATGTCGTGCGCACACCCGCTGTAGACCTCCTCTTTCAGCGTCACTACAGGCTGAAATAGAAGTTGTAACGTAAAGGAAAACTATAGTATTTACAGCAGGGCTGTTCATACCGGCGGGGCCGTGAATCAAGTCAGATAAATGTAAGCAATGATTTTATTAAGAAAACGAACCATTGTCAAGGCGAGACATGAGGAAATTAATAATTTAATTGCAATTTAGGCCTACAGTATTTTGTTTTAATATATATCGACGTAGACTCTGTTTTTATACTAGTCTACGAGTCACGAGTCTACTGCTGTAGAGGTAATAATCATTATAACCAATTAATGTAGTTTAATTATTAACAGCGAGTGTGTTATTCTATCCACTCAGAATTATTGGTAAACTGTGCTGGTGAGTGGTTTGACGGGGAAAGAAACCCACAACGCTACCTGTAGATATGTATAACCTCCCTCATACCCCTAAACCGTCACATAAGTCAATCAACCATAGGTTTAATTACTTATTATTGAATAACTTAAAAATTATATAGAAATTTGGCAATTAACATTTGTATCAGTCAGCATTTAAAACAAAAAGACAACACATGGTACCTTAATAATAGATTTTGTTAAAATGTTCAATGTTTAATGTTGAAACTTCACACTCATTTATCTCACAAATAGCAGGTATGGCATTAATTACGTCGTATGTATCTCACAATAGCAGGTATGGCATTAATTACGTCCGTATGTATCTCACAATAGCAGGTATGGCATTAGTGACGTCCGTATGTATCTCACAATAGCAGGTATGGCATTAGTTACGTCCGTATGTATCTCACAATAGCAGGTATGGCATTAATTACGTCCGTATGTATCTCACAATAGCAGGTATGGCATTAATTACGTCGTATGTATCTCACAATAGCAGGTATGGCATTAATTACGTCCGTATGTATCTCACAAATAGCAGGTATGGCATTAATTACGTCGTATGTATCTCACAATAGCAGGTATGGCATTAATTACGTCCGTATGTATCTCACAAATAGCAGGTATAGCATTAGTTACGTCGTATGTATCTCACAATAGCAGGTATGGCATTAGTTACGTCGTATGTATCTCACAATAGCAGGTATGGCATTAGTTACGTCCGTATTTATCTCACAAATAGAAGGTGTAGCATTAATTACGTCCGTATTTATCTCACAAATAGCAGGTGTGGCATTATTGACGTCCGTATTTATCTCACAATAGCAGATATGACATTATTGACGTCCGTATTTATCTCACAATAGCAGGTATGGCATTATTGACGTCCGTATTTATCTCACAATAGCAGGTATGGCATTATTGACGTCCCGTAGTGGTTAGGCCATCGGTCTACAGGCTGGTAGGTACTGGGTTCAGATCCCAGTCGAGGCATGGGATTTTTCATCCAGTACCGACTCCAAACCCTGAGTGAGTGCTCCGCAAGGCTCAATGGGTAGGTGTAAACCACTTGCATCGACCAGTGATCCATAACTGGTTCAACAAAGGATATGGTTTGTGCTATCCTGCCTGTGGGAAGCGCAAATAAAAGATCCCTTGCTGCTACTCGGAAAGAGTAGCCCATGTAGTGGCGACAGCGGGTTTCCTTTCAAAATCTGTGTGGTCCTTAACCATATGTCTGACGCCACATAACCGTAAACAAAAAATGTTGAGTGCGTCGTTAAATAAAACATTTCTTTCTTTTTTATTGACGTCCGTATTTATCTCACAATAGCAGGTATGACATTATTGACGTCCGTATTTATCTCACAATAGCAGGTATGGCATTATTGACGTCCGTATTTATAGTTAAGTGCACTACGAACTTTGACTGGGGCAGATGTCATGTGCTAGCTGATGTCGATCGAAATCGAAGGTATTTGACCCGGTTATAGATTGTATATTACGGCTGATTCTCTTACGGCTACAATTACTACTCACCAACAAATCAAAGACGAATACTGGTTGAGAACACAACAAATGATCAGTGCATTTGCTTGCTTAAGAAGCCCATTTGTTTTGCCTGTTATTTGAGACTAATGGCTAACACAAATTGATTTTCACTATTGACTAGTTTCTCATATGTCCTCCGAGCTGCCTGCAGTCAGCGGGCAGCGTAACGAAATCATTATTTTAGTCTGTAGAAGGACGGACGATGGATGTGGCCCGTCACTGCGTGTGTTCTCGTCCATCACGGCAGTTCAGTGGTAAAGTAGTGTTGAAAATTAGCAGTCGACCGGGCGACTAAGAATTTTACAAAGATAGCACGTTGGGCGACCATCGATTTTAGGGTCTGCATACATTATTAGTGGCTGTTAAACGTGTTTCTGATCGTTCTAATATTTGTATTAGGTTAAATTTCATTTTTTTTCCTGAAATATTATTTTTCCTACGTACGAAATTATTTATAGACAAAATCAAGTTGGAGCTTCTTACAAATATTAAGGTGACCAGAAACACACTGAATATACACACACTGATATATGACACTTTGTTATCATATTACAAAGCATACTTATTGTGTATTATAATAATAATCTTTGGAGGTTGTGGCATCATGTAAGTCTTGGTGTCAAGACTTTAGATCTGATCTGTTCTTATTTCATGCAAATCGCTTAAAGGGACTTTCCTGAGTTTGCTGCATTGTAAGATGTTTCCGACTAATAAAATATTTCTACGAATAAACTTACATGTTAAATATATTTTCTGGTTTAGAATATCAGTGTCTGTATATCAGTGTGTTTTGGTCATCTTAATATTTGTAAGAAGCCCAAACTGAATTGTGTCTTCAAATAATATTTTAGGAAATAAAATGAAATTTAACCTAATACAAATATTAGAACGATCAGAAACACGTTTAATATACAGCCACTAACATGTTATGTAGAAACATATATTTGATATATATTTACAATCGTTAAAAAGTCTGTTAGTCGACAACATGTTAAAAATTGCAGCAAACTCAGGAATGTCCCTTTTTAAAAAAAAATCCTGTTTAAGCCACTATAAACGTTAGGAATACCAGAAAGACATGGTGTACAAACATTAATATTCTAAGGAAGAAAATGTTATTAATATTCAATTTTATTCATTAAAAGCCTTTTTAGCTTGGGGCATGTTTAAATGTGTGTAAAGTCAGGAATTCATCTATAAGAGTCATGACTGCCATTATTTAAAGAATTATAATAAGGAAGAAAACATTTTAAAACATATATCTAGGTGTGGTATAACGTAATCATTAAAATTATACTGATTAAATGTATGATTTTTAATCAATGTTCCCACATATACTTTTGATAAAATGTTGCATTGATTATCTTTGATTTCTATCAATGTCCGACAACACCCCCCCCCCCCCCCCCAAAAAAAAAAAAAAAAAAAAAAAAAAAAAAAAAAAAAAAAAAAAAAAAATTGACCGAGTCAAAATGTGTTAAGGAATGTGTTATGCATGGTATTAATGCATCTACGCCTGCCTCCTACAAAACTATATTACTTTACTTGCTAATGTGAATGTACAAGGACACAGTGTCAAATTTCATACGACACCAAAACTAGTATTTTGAAATATACCTTCTAATCCACAGGGCCTGCAAAGTTCGGTGTGTGTGTGTGTGTGTGTGTGTGTGTGTGCGCGCGCGCGCGCGCGCTGCCTGTCTGTCTGTGCCAGTCGTGAGTTCTCATTTAACAAGTGGGTTTGTTTTGTTTAACGAAACCACTATAGCACATTGATTTACTAATAATCGGCTATTGGATGTCAAACATTTAGTAAGTTTGACATGTAGTCTTAGAAAGGAATCCCGCTAATTTAGCAGCAAGGGGTCATTTATATGCTATGGCCTTTGAATATACCAGAAGGAGAAATAGCCCAATGGGCCTACCGACGGGATCGATGTTAGACCGAACACGCATCAGGCGAGCGGGCTATCACTGGGTTACGTCCCGCCCTGAGATCTCTTTAAGACATAGTTGCTCTTCATGTTTGAGGTTGATAACTCGTCAGGTTGCAATCTCAGTACACAGCTCAGTGAGGCATAACACCGATGTATGAAAGCGTTATCTCTAACAACATAGCATTACCCTATCCTTTTTTTTTTTTTTTTTTTTTTTTTTGTTTCATTCTCAAGTTCAAGTTCCTTTTATTGCCTTAAGTTTTACACTCATCAGCATCATACAAACAATATAGCATATATTATACAGATATGTACACAATAATGTACAGGATAATGGTGGAGAGTGATTTAACATTATAGACATATATAATACAAAGTATCACAGTACTGCTGACTTATATCACATAAAGATATAGGTCGTTATTACATAAGAGAAAATGTTAAATACTTGAGGTGCTACCGGGATACACATGTATGATGCACTACATTGTACATCACTATTAGCATTACGTCTTTATTCCATTAGTTCATTTCTTACCGTATTTGCCCGTTGTAAATATTTCCCAAGGTTATTAAGATCTTTATTATTGTCAGTTCTTAAAAGTTGTATAAGCTTGAAAACACTTGGACGTTTGTACTAATATTGTTTTATAAATTGTGTTCTTATATCATTGTATCTTGGACATTGTAGAATGAAATGGTACTCATCTTCTACTTCATTTGTATTACATACTGTACATAATCTTTCTGATCTTTCAATGTTTCTGTATCTACCAAATTCTATATTTAATTTATGGGCGCAGAGTCTAAATTTTGTAATTTCTTTCAATCGTGTAACGTCCAACGGTTTTGTAAGATAACTTTGCAATTTAAATTCAGTTAATAAATATTTACACAAATTACCTTTTGACGTTGCAGTTATTCTATTGTAAGATTGTTGCTTGAACATATCACACAATCTTTGCTTAATTACACTGTAAGTATTATTATCAACTTCCGTTAGACTCCATATATAATTTAAACCAAGTGCATTTAGTTCCTGTTTAACATTCCATTAACCAATTATTATCAAGCTGATCCATTTCCTCATATATAGCCATTAATATGCAGTTATTAGTATTACGTATTTTGATCCAGTATTTAAAAATTCTTAGTTTTCTAATAATATACAATGGAAATCTTCCTAATTCACTATATACAAAATCATTACATGTCCCTTTCCGTACACCCAGTAACTGTTTACAAAATTGTAAATGAATCTTTTCAACGTCTTGGCCAGGGTGGAAACCCCATACTTCCGATCCATAACTAAGAACACTGTTGACATAGGTATCAAATACAGATAGCATTGTTTCAATATTAAAATAATAATTTTTACATACGTTATGAATTAAGAATAAAGCTTTACGACCTTGTTCTGCTGCTCTTTTTTTGTGTCCTACTAAATTTTCCGTTATAATAAAATAACATACCAAGGTAATTAAATTCATTGACAACCTGTAGTTGACAACCATTATAAAACCACTTCTCATTATCTCGAAGTTTGCCTCCATTTCTAAAAACAATAATTTGGGTCTTCGTTGTATTTACTGTTAAATCCCATTTACTTGTATAATTAGATATTGAATCAAGCATTTTTTTGCAATCCTTCGGGTGTTTCAGCTAGAAGCACCATATCATCGGCATACATTATTAGAAATATATTTAACATTTGTATATTAACATATGGACAATTATCTGATAGTAGGTGCATTTCGCAATCGTGGTGACAAAACCTCACCCTGATAAAACCGTTCTTGCACATAAAAAAATCAGAAGGTTCATTATTGTATTTTACACAACATTTAACATCATTATATAAAGACCGTATAATAGCTAACATTCTTCCTTCGATACCTTGTTGAATTAGTTTGAACCACAAGTTTTGTCTGTTAATAAAATCAAAAGCTTTTTTTGTAATCTACAAAGCAACAATATAAACGTGTTCGATTCTTTAGTGTTCTATGTATTAAATGTTGTAAGATAAAAATGGCATCTATAGTAGACATTTGGTTTCTGAATCCTAGTTGGGCGTCAGTAATGATATCATTATCTAAGTCGTAATCTAGCAATCTTTTGTTTAAAATAGAAGTAAAAAGTTTACCCAAACAACTGACTAATGTAATGCCCCTGTAATTGTCAGTATCATTTGTATTTCCTTTTTTAAAAACAGGAACAATACAACCAACTGACCAAGACTGAGGATAGTGACCAGATTTAAAAACATTATTAAACAATAAAAGTAGACATGGCATCAAAACATCTTTACAATTTATAAGATACTCATTTAAAATATGATCATAACCACAGGCTTTGTTCTTCTGTAACCCTTTAATCGCACTGACGATTTCTTTTTCAGTAATGTCATGCAGTACATGATTTTGACTAGCGTGTGTATCATAACTCGATAAGAACTCATCTACTTCATGGTTAGTGGTAGGTTTGGTACCAGCCAGATTAGAAAAATGGTTGAAAAATGCATCATTACTCAACTCCGATCTGTTATTTTGTTTTCTTTTCTGGAAATATTTGTAAAACGTTTTAGGGTTATATTTTCTTAAATAATTCAACATGTTACCCTGTTGGCATTTATATTTCTTTTTCAATTTATATTCTAATTTTTTGTATATTTTTTTTACCCGAATACATGTGTAAGTTCAATGTGATTGTCATTAGTTTTGTTAGCGTTAAAATTTCGTATGGCTTTTCTGTATTCATTGTATCGTTGTTTCAAAACTTCGTTAAACCAAGGTTTATCTTCACGTTTGGTCTTAGATGATCTTTTCTCTGTTGTACTAGTTTTGTAAGTCTTAATGGAACAATAAGGTAAAATAATGTTATTCAGTTCATTTGTAAATTTGTCTACACATGTATTTATATTTTCATGACTGGTTTCTTTTATGGTACATATATTTATTAAAGCATCCATACGCTCAGCAATTTTGAGAACAATCTCTTGATTATTTTCATCATTCCATTTTACACTAAAATGCGTTTGTTCTTTTACATTTGGTACATAATTAATTTCTTCTACAACAGGGTACTATATTGTAAAACAAACTGGCGAATGGTCCGAAAAACAATTAAAGTTACCTGACTCAAACTGTTCAATTAATTCAAAACAAGATTCATTTATAAGTACATAATCTATAAGGCTAGAGCCATTAACATTATAAAATGTTATATTTCCGTTTCTATCTCCAGAATGTCTACCATTTAAAATCCGTAGACCACTAGTTTTGCATAAAGATAAAAGTTTCCTGCCGAACTGATTTATTGTTTTATCTTCATTGAAACGTGATACGATATCAGCATCAGGTATGTATTCTACAACGTTAGATAATATATGTGCTGAGAATTCAGATAATCTATCATTTTCAATGAAGTCAGAACCTGTCCCAGTACGACTGTTAAAGTCACCAATAGCTATAATGTCACCTAACTCGATATATCTAGCTATACTATCTTCAAGCACTGGAAATAAATCAACATCATTGTTATTATAATATGTACTATTGATAGGGGGGATGTAATTAATAAAAATATAAGTATCTCTACCAACATTAACATTAGCTACAAGCTTCAGTATAACAATGCTGTCGCAAACCTTCTCAATACAAAAACAACAAAAATACTTTTAAAGAGTCTCTGATGAAAATAACTATTCCTCCTCCTTTGCCATGCTCTCTAGGTATATTGCATGTAATATAATTGGGTATGGTTATATCATTAGAATCTATCCAGCATTCATATAAACAAATAATATCGTATTTACAAATGATGTCTAAGAATTCCACATCTTGCAGTCTGTTATTTAAAGACCTACACACGTTCCAAGATAGTACAGATAAACCACCCCCCGCGAGTCCCTATACTGCATTGTCACTGGTATCCGATGGTCCAGATGCGTGATGGTGATCCGATGTTGGTGTAGAAGAAGCACGCTGTCTTTTCGCTGTAGGTCTCCTGTCACGTTCGCTGGACTGTTCACGCTGGGTATTTTGTGACGTACGTGGCGGTGTAGACTGCACAACATCCCTGTAAGATCTAGGGTCAGTTTCCGATGCGGCCGTGTTTTCGTAAAGTCGGCCATCTCCGAATAGTTTGTCTCTTACCATCTTTGTCTTGTGACCTGCTACTCTGAACCTCTTTGCTACCGGGTACAACTTCTTGCGACGCTCTTCGACAACGATCATCGTTATACTGCAAAGTGCCAGAATCGCAAAAGTAATTGGAAACGGATGCGGCTTATGACAGCACTACAGATGACTGTACAGAATATAGTGTTCCATGAGTTGTGTTTAGTAGTCATGTTTTTCGAACCCATGTGACGCAAGAAGGCAATAAACCGTTTCATTCCAGTAACAAAACACAACAATGTTCTAGTTGCTGCAAGAACAAACACTTTGTACGACAACCACGATGCATACACAACAATCATTGTTGCTAATCGATAACAGTAGCTTCAGTAGCATCAACGAGTTTCTTCTCTCATTCCTCTGTCGTTAGTCAAACACAACACTTGTCTCTGTCCGAATATATGTCTATCTCCCTGTTACCCCTCCCTCCCCCCCCCCCACTTTCACTTTCACTTTCTCCCTCTCTCTCTCTCTCTCTCTCTCTCTCTCTCTCTCTCTCTCTCTCTCTCTCTCTCTCTCTCTCTCTCTCTCTCTCTCTCTCTCTCTCTCTCTCTCGCTCGTAGTTTAAAATGTGCTGAAGTCTCGTTAAACAATTATTAATTTCAGCTTCCTTGGAAAACTAAATCCACTATTACGGCTTTGATTTACTTCACTGCCACCCAGAAGAGGCGTGCGCTGTTTTAATGCGATTTTATCGAGTGCAGCTGTTGGATCTCCTCGTCGCACGAGCCATTCTTGTTAACCAGATGTTCTCTTCTCAAGAGGCTTCTTATCTCGGAGAGAAGACTCTCTGGTATATCTGCCTGAGGTGTGAGGAGTCGTAGGATCGTTCACCCTTAATGGACTTGTAATGTAAGTGTCGCAATAACCGACTGATTAGGCAGCAAACAGCCCATGTTGTTACGATATAGCTCGGCCATGCTAACGAAAATAACAGTAAGTAAAATTCAGATATTAAACGTGTTAATGTGTGAACAGTGCTATTTAAAAATAAGCATCAAAATAATAGAGTCAGATACGAGTGAAATCTCTTCCTGAAGCAGTAACCTTGGGAAATAAAATCATTCAGCTTCTTTACCACGTACTGGTAAATAAAAGTTACAAAAGTGATTGATCTCCAAATCGTTAATTCACAACTTACTGTCGTTTGCCTGATCAGGGTAGAACTAGTATCATTATACAGTGTGATCTGGATTCGTACTAAACAGAGTTCAAATACTAGCGCAGTTAATGCTGCCTATTCTGCCCGTTACTGCCAATTATAGCTTTCTTAAAACATGCATATCATACCTTCACAATTAGCCCCATAACTGTGTGTGAATCTAGTGATGGTTGTCACAATACTCTGTCAAATCCCAGTGCTGAAATATCGTTATATCCAATATACGTCATGAAATATTCCACTTTCTTGTTATAGTTTTGGGGATGTGGTGTAATTTTTGTTTCAAAGTTTTTTGTTTGGTTAATGTGTTGCATAATATTGAATTGTCGCCTGTAAGATTATGTTTGTTGTAGTGCACCCTGAACTATGACGACACAATTGTCAGTATAAGTGCAGGCCCGTAGGACGGATTTTCAAAGTGTGTGTGTGTGTGTGGGGGGGGGGGGTGTGTGTGTGTGTGTGTGTGTCATTTTTATGGTTGTTCTATCGTCAGGTTTCCGTATTAGCATTAGAAGACATTTTAAAGTCCCGAAATAAAAACTGGCGAAGTGACGTAAGAGCCATTGTGACGTCAAGCGATTTATTACCTACAACACATACCATTCCTTTCACTAGTTGATTGATACTACTGATCAAACGAATAGATCTCGTGTGTAGACTTTTCTATCATTGTATTACTTGCGACTTGGGGTGTAGCTATGGTTATCGCTTGTCTGAAGTACGAATAGTCAAAGTTTCGATCATCCTGGATAGACTGGTGTGTTTTCTAGACCCAACAAGTGACTTACTACTGATATATCAAAGGTTGTTACAAAAATTGTCTTGCCTTTGAGAGAGGGTATATAAAATAGTCCTTGCTGCATTTTTGGTAGGTGTGTCTTATGTTGCCACAGCGGGTTTCCTCTTCCACTCCCTGGTCTTGACCAAGAACACAACAGCCACTAGCTGTCGTCTCGTTGAACAAACATTCCTTTCCTATCTTGTTTTAAGAGGTTGCCTTAAATAGATCAATTCCCATCCATGTGAATAAATAGACAAATATAGTAATATATTTCTGCTCGCATGTTCATTCAAGTGTCACTGTAAGATAATGCACGTACTTGGTTGCGTCATGAAAACATTCCTGTACCTTCTTTCTAGAAATATTGACAACTGAGTGTGTAGGAATTTGAAACGTTCATTATAACTACCTAAACACCACCAAAGAGACTGGATAAAAACACTAATCAAAAATAAATAAATGCAAAAATAAATAAATAAAATGTTGTTTGGCCTTACCAATTTTTACTGTCGAAATGCATCGTAGGTGTCCGTAATCGTAATGGAAGCGGGTAAAGATATATTTACATAAAAAAACTGTTTACCTTTCAATCCCAAAGTGCCAGGAGTTTAAACACTTACACACATGTCGATGGTGTAAGTCCGGTTTGTACACGGTATTTATGGTGTACAGCAGTCAATACGATGTCTAATTAATCGCAAACCGGATGCGGACCTAGCGGAGAGAAAACCAACAGGAGACGTTTGGTAATTCTATTGACGACGATGTGTCTGGACATATGATCAACTCCATTGAATGAAGCGCTCAAAACCTGTCAGTTGAAGGACCTGTAAGATGGTTTATGACGAATTAGAAATCTGGGAACTATCGCCGAGTTGCAGTCAACAGCAATCAAATCAACGTTTGGATACAAATCATTGTTCGCCATATTGATACGGGCTATTGTATCGCTTTATATTCAGTTAACGTTCAAGCACGCTATTCCTACAAACTAACAACATTGGATACGTACTGTAATTTGGTTAAACCCTAAATTCGTGTATGTTCTTACGCAAAATTGATTTGGAGTTTAGCTTTACATAAATGTCAACATTCGATTTTATTTTTATATGTGCAATGGTCACTATTCAGTTGATTTCACAAAGCCTCCAGTCCAGTTTTCATCTGTTATTATGTTTACAAAAGAGTCAGCCAAAAGTTTCCTGAAGCAATTTCTTTGATGTTTCTGACAAAAATAAGGTTCGAACGGTAGTTGATTAATAAATGGGGCAAGACAATGTGGTTTGGAAATATATAGCTTGAATTGTTCCCGAAATTATCCTGGCTAACTAGGCTGTAAATCAGAGAACAAAAAACAACCATTAAATTTAAAATATAGATAAAATGGCAAATAGTAGCTAACATTTTAGTAACTATTTCTGTGATAAAAGATCGTTATGTGTAGGGCAGTGGTCGAATATTCGTCTGATGTTCGATGAGTCTTGGAATCGACGGCTGTCGCAGAATCTGTCTGTTATCGGTTCAAAGAACGCGGTATGCGCTGTGTAGACATGCATATAAAACGTATCCTGCGAAAGAAAGAAATGTTTTTATTTAACGACGCATTGAACACATTTTATTTACGGCTATATGGCGTCAGACATAAGGTTGAGAACCACACAGATATTGAGAGAGGAAAGCCGCTGTCGCCACTTCATGGGCTACTCTTTTCAATTAGCAGTAAGGGATCTTTTATATGCACCATCCCACAGACAGGGTAGTACATACCACGGCCTTTTATATACCAGTCGTGGTGCACTGGCTTGAACGAGAAATAGCCCAATGGGCCCACCGACGGGGATCGATCCCACACCGACCGCGCATCGATTTAGATACGATAACGTAGCGCTGACATCGACACGGTCTTCTGTTCAGCGCTACGAGATGAGGCATATACCCCATGTGTAGCAAAAACAGACTTCAGTGTTCTATGAAAAAAACATTCACACTTTGTTGGAAACACTTACTCGATATCGTTGATATATATTAAATTAATTGTTGTTGCAAATATAATTAATACAATGCAGATTAACAATTATCAAGACTAAAAGCGTTCTTCGGCAGGCTTGACAGATAATACGAGAATCTTGTGAGAATGAGAAATATCCATACATAAAAATATATAATCTACTTTTTGTACTTTTTGTTTTTATGATATATTTGACGAAATGTATTTTTTTAATTTATCTTTTAAAACTTAAACTTAATAGTTTGTCTAAAATTATGAAAAATTAAGACATACCGACATTTAAACTGCATTGTCTGCTCTCGGAACTTTTTTAACAGAGGTCAAGGTAAGTAGACCAGTTTTTATTTTAATGTGGCGAAGCATTGTAATAATATAAAAAAAAAAAAAAAAAAAAAAAAAAAAATTGCATGATGTCACTTTACATCTCTTTACAAGAACAATAAACTGGGTGAATGACGTTTCCGTTTTAAGAACGCTGGAAACATTTCAATGCAAAATTGCTATAGAATTTTTCTTTTCTTTTTTTTAACATTACTAATGCACTTCACTCTGAAGAAATTCTTGTGATTAAAAAAACTGTACTATTTACGAAATATGGATTTCAAGTGACATTACTGTAGGATATTTATTGTGTACAAAGCCAAAATAAGGGTGCGAAAAGTGACCGTCGTCGACCGTAGTCGTTTTTTAAAGTACTTACAGAGCTAGCCCTTTGCTAGTAGTGTAGTAGTAGAATGTCATTTTAATATTAGTGTGTATTTTGTGCATTATTGTAGTGGCTTATCTCAGATCTGAGATGAAGAACTGTAAATAATGTTAACTTTGTGCTAGTAGTGTAGTCTTAGACTTTAATTAATCAATTTATTGTTATTATTAGCACTGTATTACTATTAGTGATCGCCAAATATTCCTCATGAGCTCATCTCGGACAGTATATGGTTTTAAAATACCTACAGTTAATAAATAGTTTTAGGTAAGTAACAAACAAATATATATATTACTCGACGCAGTTTCTGCGGTGCTCCGAAGAAGATAGCGGAGAAAACTACTAACAACCAACATGGTTGTCAAGGGATAAAAATAGCCAGACGATATTACGAATTACCAATACATAAGACATCTTTATGGCGCCTGATGCGTGTCAGTCGTGAAGAAACTTAAACATGTATACAACTACAACTTTATTTGAACGAAACAGGCGATAATATTGGCGGGAAACGTGCCGCTGTGATCTGTGGCGGCGCTGCTACGAAGAAATAGCATCCATATCCCGTAACGGTAACCGAGACGTAGGCGAAAGTTTCCGTTACAATACCGTAAGTATGTACCATTGGGCTACGTCCAGCCCCTCTATCCTGCGAGGCGGCAGCTCTAACTGAACTCCACATGTCAACATACTCTATCCTGCGAGGCGGCAGCTCTAACTGAACACCACATGTCAACATACTCTATCCTGCGAGGCGGCAGCTCTAACTGAACACCACATGTCAACATACTCTATCCTGCGAGGCGGCAGCTCTAACTGAACACCACATGTCAACATTCTCTTCTGGGGCGGCGTAAACACAGATTTTATTATTTATTTATTTACTTGTTTACTTGTTTTTTTTAAAAAAACCCATCTGTTTGATCGCCTAAACTTACACATGTCGGAAGCTTATTGTTGTGCTGGGCTGTGAATGACGGATCTCGGTCGTTACATAATGTTCAAGACAGGAACCTAGCTCTGTGCTTATACAGTTTCACAGTCAAGTCTCACGTCTAGAAATATCTAAAATAGTGAGACTTTAATGCTTAACATGAACATTCAGAGCAAGTTGTTGTAGCGCTCGCCTGTCATAGGCGCAGGTGTCAACTTACGCCGGCTCGTCCGCCCGGGACAGGAAAGGGTTTGGGTTGGACGAGGGGATCGCCTACGTTGGCAAAAGAAAGAGAGCACCAGTGTCGCGAAATATGTCCCCCCCCGCCTAGAAATAAAATCGCCCCCGGAGATTTTATTTCGAAATAGGCCGGCGATGGCCTCATCCATAAATGGTATGGCTATTAAATTGGGGTTAGGGGTTTAGAGCCATAGGGTTACTGATGCTACACTGACTCCACTTGCAATAATCACTAACAAAACTAATAACAATCAACATAACACTAAGAGACAGCCCAGACAGCCAAGTGTGTGTGTGTGTGTGTGTGTGTGTGTGTGTGTGTGTGTGTGTGTGTGTGTGTGTGTGTGTGTGTGTGTGTGCCGAATAGAGTACGTTTATTTGATAGAACGTGAAACGAGTTAAAACAGTATGGGATGCTTTCTGGTCCGAATTAAATTTAGTAAATAGTTCGTCTGTGTGTTTGTTTGTCAGTCTGTCACCAACTTTGTCAGTCAAAAAAAAGTAGGGAAACTCTAATAAGAATTTACAATTGCTAAAATTGTAAGGTATATTATCTGTGGGAAATGGTTATATGATAATAGTCTCTCTCTCTCTCTCTCTCTCTCTCTCTCTCTCTCTCTCTCTCTCTCTCTCTCTCTCTCTCACACACATAGAACGGAGATAATTTGACCTTTGTAATGTCCCCAAGTTTTGAAACATTGACCTTGCGTGCATACTACTTGATGAATAATTTACTTTTGTTATAAGATTACCCACATTTCTGTCTGCTGTGTTCACATTCATTTTTTCTAATTTGATTATCTCCCTTTGACGTCACCACAATCGCCTTTTAACTGAGCGCCACGGAGTTGCGCATTGCCGCTGTTACGCGGTGTACCAGTTACAACCCTGTGACCGCTTGATTGGATTGTCGAGATCACTAGAGAAAGAGAGAGACTTGATTAAGAGAACTCTATTCTTGTAAATCAAGTAGATGTAATAGCCAACTGTATTGCATCAGCCGGCTTCAACAGCGCTACGGTTTGGCCGGGTTTTGGGTTCGAATCCCAGTAGCCTATGTGGTTGACAGATCACCGGAGTACTACCCTAATGACACCAACAGGCGTCTTGTATGAAACTGGAGTATAGTTTAACAACACATCGAAACAGTTGTGGCGGGATGTCTATTCATTACCTATTATATCACATAACATCACATCACAATACATTACATTACATTACAACATTACATTGCATTACAACATTACATTACATTACATTACAATAAAATACAATACAATACAATACAATATAATATAATACAATACAAGATAATATCACACAATAATATAACATTAAGATTATAAGAATAAGATTATTGGTCTGTTCGTAATACAAGGTGCTAATTATTTCATAAATAGTTGTCCACATGGGCCGCGGAACAATGTGGGTGCTGTGTCGTTCGGGGGCTGTCTCGTTCGGGAGCCATGCACCCACATTTTCCCTGCTATTGTACTCGGAAGGCTACACACTTTAATTTCAAATTGTTTCGTGGAAGCATGTCCTCGAACTCCCGTCACACGGGTCCTAACATTTCCAACCGCCTGCCCATCGCCCTGACAGCGGCCCCCTCCCACTTACACTGACATACACTCTGCGGGCACTGACTCCAGAAAACGGAGTCCCCTGTTGACGTAAGTGTACGTTGTGGCAGAATGTAGCTCAGTGGTAGGGCTTTCGCCTGAAGTACAATCTGTCTAGGATCGATCCCCGTAGATGGATCCATTGACCAATTTTTCGTTCCAACCAGTGCTCCACAGCTGCCGTCAAAAAGGTTGTGCTATGTGTAACACTATTATTTACGGCATGTTTCTCAAGCCTTGTGAAATACCGTGATTAAAGTATGGCTCTTTGAAATGACCAGCTCCTGTGATGTCTGTTCTGAAAAGCATCCTAAATGCTGTTACAGAATGTACTGTCGTGTCTGTGGGATGCTGCATGCAGAAGATCCCTTGCTGCTAAAAGAAAATAGTAGACCATGTCTTGTGGACAACATGTTACGTCTTTCAGTATCTGTGTGCTCCTTAATCTGTAAAATGTGTTGAGTGCGTCGTGAAATAAAATAGTAGACCATGTCTTGTGGACAACATGTTACGTCTTTCAGTATCTGTGTGCTCCTTAATCTGTAAAATGTGTTGAGTGCGTCGTGAAATAAAATAGTAGACCATGTCTTGTGGACAACATGTTACGTCTTTCAGTATCTGTGTGCTCCTTAATCTGTAAAATGTGTTGAGTGCGTCGTGAAAGAAAATAAAATAGTATGTTACCATGTCTTGTGGACAACATGTGTTGAGTGCGTCGTGAAATAAAATAGTAGACCGTCTTTCAGTATCAGTGTGTGCTCCTTAATCTGTAAAATGTGTTGAGTGCGTCGTGAAATAAAATGTAACCATGTCTTGTGGACAACATGTTACGTCTTTCAGTATCTGTGGTGCTCCTTAATCTGTAAAATGTGTTGAGTGCGTCGTGAAATAAAATAGTAGACCATGTCTTGTGTGGGACAACCTAATACGTCAAGCATAATGTGTGCTCCTTGGTCTGTAAAATGCGTTGACAAACAACAAACAACACGCAAATAAAACAATCTAAAATGTACAACATAGTGGACAACATGTTACGTCCTTTCAGTATCTGTGTGCTCCTTAATCTGTAAAATGTGTTAAGTGCCTTCCGAAGAGAGAGAGAGAGAGAGAGGAGAGAGAGAGAGAGAGATAGACCAGAGAGAGAGAGAGATAGAGATCTGTGTGCTCACCTTAAAGAGTGCGTCGAGAGAGAGACATAGACATATGTTAATTGATGACAAACAAACGAAAGAACACTAAATAAACAAAATGATACAAACATAAGTTGTGTTACAAAGCTTAGAGAGAGAGGAGAGAGAGAGAGGTAGAGAGAGATGAGAGAGAGAGAGAGAG
>NC_054703.1:18389574-18442074 GCF_016097555.1 Gigantopelta aegis | reverse complement strand
CGCTAGCTTATCTTGGTGAAATTCGAACGCTGTGATTTCCGCCTCATCGACACAGCGGGGTTTCTCAAGAACTCGGTACCATTTGTTGAGACACGAAGAACCTTATGTCCAACGAGGACGATCAAAACGATGCAGACGCGGAGTTTGAGTTTGTACCAGCTGAAAAATCTTCTTTCTAAACGTCAGTGAAGTACACGGATTCGTCACTACTATCGTCCGTCGTTCCTTGGCGGACTGCTTTACCACTAAGCTACACCCCGGCCGTGTGGGTTACCACGTACAGAATGCAACCTTCTCCACCTTACATTCGAAATAATATTTCACTTGAATTGTTGATTTTAAAACTCAAAACTACGATGTGAAAAAGTGTAATAATGTCTACTCTAATATAATTCCATTTTATAATTACTGTTTTGTAATAAGCGTCTGGATTGGTTAAACTGCTATCGCGTGATCTGAAAAAAACAAACAAAAAACAGCGTTCATTCTCCCATGAACGTGAAAACTGCACTTTTTCGGTAAACAAATAAAAACACAATGTTATTACCGGAACTACTTTTTATCAATTACGTCAACAACGGAATCTCCGAGGATTCCATCGTTTCTATTTGTATCCCAATATCGTGTGCACTGTGAGTGACAGTGACAAACTGACAGACGACAATCACAATGTTGGATGACAGACACGAAAGTTTTGGTGGAGACTCTAAACTATTCCGGTTTTGAACTGAGACACATAATGTATATCACAGGCCAAACAAAATCCCGAAGCTTCTATTAGAAGTTATAGTAGAGAATGTTCAACAAATCAAAAGAGAAAAAAGAAAGAAATGTTTTATTTAACGACGCACTCAACACATTTTATTTACGGTTATATGGCGTCAGACATATGGTTAAGGGCCACTCAGATTTTGAGAGGAAACCCGCTGTCGCCACTTCATGGGCTACTCTTTCCGATTAGCAGCAAGGGATCTTTCATTTGCGCTTCCCACAGGCAGGATAGCACAAACAATGGCCTTTGTTGAACCAGTTATGGATCACTGGTCGGTGCAAGTGGTTTATACCTAACCATTGAGCCTCACTCACTCAGGGTTTGGAGTCGGTATCTGGATTAAAAATCCCATGCCTCGACTGGGATCCGAACCCAGTACCTACCAGCCTGTAGACCGATGACCTACCACGACGCCACCGAGGCCGGTCATTGTGGAATAGAGATCGATTGGGTTTTTAAATATAGTTTTGTATAATGGCAATATTAATGCATCTGGAATTATAAGAATTGAACGTTATATTTTTGACACGCTACGCCATTCATAGGGTGTAAAACGGTTTGGGTGTTTATCATCGCATGAAAGTCAAACATATAACGTTCAATTTCTTAAAATGCATGTTCATTGTTTTATCCAAACTTAACCTAGAAAGAACATACACTTTATAAAATATCGAAAAATGCTACAAATCACTATTACAAGATCGATTAGCAGCAAGGGATCTTTTATATGCACCATCCCACAGACAGGGTAGTACATACCACGGCTTTTGGTATACCAGTCGTGGTGCACTGGCTGGAACGAGAAATAGCTCAATGGGCCCACCGACGGGGATCGATCCCAGACCGACCGCGCATCGAGCGAGCGCTTTACCACTGGTCTACGTCCCGCCCCGTTTGCAATGGAGACACACTGGTTGACTAAACGTGTACTTGTGTTTGTATTTGGCACCAGTAAATGGTTTCACAAGTAACTAGAGACCGTAGCTCTAAATCATGTTCATTCGTTTATCAATGTTTCGAGGACAGGTCCAGGGGCTTCTTAACGAAATGATATACTAGAGCAATGCGATACCCCGCGTTGTGTTAGCTTGTCAGGAGCAGGTTTCAGTTGGTTTTCTCCGAGGTTTGTGCTCGTGTCATTGCTGGATATCATATCCGTTTGCTTTTGTAGCGTTACAATTTGGAATAAGCTGTGGGTTTGGTATTGTATTTGTTTACACAACTTAATGTTAAAGTTTATTTTATGTAATATTTTGGTGCACGTTGTTTAATTAATCATCGGCTATTAGATGTCAAACATTTGGTAATTCTGATTCGTTGTTATCAGAAAGAAAGAAGTGTTTTATTTAACGACGCACTCAACACATTTTATTTACGGTTATATGGCGTCAGACATATGGTTAAGGATCACACAGATTTTGAGAGGAAACCCGCTGTCGCCTCTACATGGGCTACTCTTCCGATTATCAGCAAGGGATCTTTTATTTGCGCTTCCCACAGGCAGGATAGCACAAACCATGGCCTTTGTTGAACCAGTTATGGATCACTGGTCGGTGCAAGTGGTTTACACCTACCCATTGAGCCTTGCGGAGCACTCACTCAGGGTTTGGAGTCGGTATCTGGATTAAAATCCCATGCCGCGACTGGGATCCGAACCCAGTACCTACCAGCCTGTAGACCGATGGCCTGCCACGACGCCACCGAGGCCGGTTCGTTGTTATCAGAGGAAACACGCTACTATTTTCCTAATGCAGCAAGGGTGTTTTTCCATGCACTTTCCCATAGACATGAAAACACATACCACGGCCTTTGATCAATTATGGTACACTTGTTGGGACGAGATTACTCCCAATGTGCTGAATGGATCGACTGAGGAGGTGCGATCCTGCGACGCCAGCACCCCAGGCGAGCTCTAGACCTACTGATCTAAATCCCGCCCTATGTATTAACAAAGTAATATGACAGTATCTCGACGCTGCACCATTATGGTTTAGTGTTATGTATGTTCTCCGTCCGTCTGTTTAGATATCTCCGTCTCTTCCTGTCAGTCCTCGTTCTCACACACTAGTCATCTCTCTCGTTTCCTAGCTCAATTTCTTCCTATCGTTTTCCACTAATTTAACCATCTCTCTCTGTCTCTCCCTGTCTCTCTCTCTGTGTCTCTGTCTGTCTGTCTGTCTGTCTGTCTGTCTGTCTCTCTCTCTCTCTCTCTCTCTCTCTCTCTCTCTCTCTCTCTCTCTCTCTCTCTCTCTCTCTCTCTCTCTCTCTCTCTCTCTCTCCCCCCAGGGTCTCTTTCCATCTTTGTCTGCCTGTCTGTCCATCTGCATTGTTGTCTTTATGTCCGTATTTTATCTGTATCTCTGACTTTATTTCTATATATTTCTTGTTCTCTCCAACTTCATATGTATTGTCTTGTATATGCTCACCATCATCTGTTGCATCTACTTTACACTTTGTTGGATAATATTTAATGTTGGATAATATTCAGTGCGTGGAAACAATGGCATTTCTCCTTTAATGAACTGTGTTTTTACCTGTGCTCCACCTACGCTTCACAGCACTGTGCACTCTATACAGAGAAGGCATTCTGGAGCCCCGGTGTTCTCGGGTCAGCGAATCTGGCGTTTTTCTCCGCTTATTTACCGAGATGGATGGCAACATACACGTAACATGCTGCATGCTATCGAGTATGCCAAGTAACGGCAGATAGACGTTCGATTTTTATTGGTGCGCTTGTTAGTGGGATGGATTTACAGCAGATTTTCACTGCTACTTGTCGGATTAGGCGGGAAGTAGTTTGGTTGTTTGCTGTTCTATGATTGCCTTGTTACGTAATTTTCTGAGTGGTGATGGAATTGAAATGAATATTTAGAAAAACAGTTATTTCATGGATGCTATTAGTGATAGTTTGTACTTAATACACGAGACACGGTATAATATAAAAAAAAATAGTTTCTCTCGTGACGAGATATGACTTATTTACTTTTTATAGAAGATTTGTTTTAACTAATATTCCATACGTTTTAATGAAAGAGAGATAGGCCATTTGAGAAGAGCTATTGTACTAGAAATGAGGAGGAACATAGCCATGTGTTTTTCCTGGGCTCACGACGTCGTCCTGTGTCAGAACTACTGAATATATTGTGCAGCCGAATACAGCGCATAGAAGATAGAGTAGTTTGTGCTGCGCTTTTCTGACGATGTTATGAGATGGACAATATGTCGTTTAATGTGCATGTTGAACCTTTCTTACCATATTGTGAAAACAATTAGCAGAAGCTAGGCTTAACAATCATATAATACTGTTCGAGTGACTTGATATTTTCAAGATGAAGCAGCTATATGAGGACAAGAAGACAATCCACCTGCTATTTTCCAGTATATTTTCCCGGTTTTGTCTATCAGGAGCTAAACAGAAATATCCCTTGAAATACAGAACTTACGCCATTGACGACCGGCACTCTTGTCGTATATTATTCATAAAGTGATCAACGTCGTTACGTAGGCCTACGTCAATTCGTTTGTTCATGTCTTCTACAACAAAGTTGGAATAACGGAAAACGTGTTTTGACTTTAGTTTTCAGGCTAAAACTGTTGATCTAATCGTTACGTTTGAATTCGATTTGTGGAAAATGTTCGAAGGTGTGTATTCAGACGTCTTGCTTAGACAACTTTATTACTTGCATAGACTGCGTAAATTACTTGGTCTGTGCCATTTAGATCACACACATAGACATACATGCACACACACACACGCACATACACAAATGCACACGCATACACATATACGCAGACACACGCACACGCACACACAAACACACACACACACACACACACACACACACACACACCCACACACACACATATATATATATATATATATATATATATATATATATATATATATATATATATATATATATATATAATATGTTGTCTATTATATATGAAACGTGTTAAAGGAAATTATTCCGTTAACACAATTTTAGATACTTATTTTATACTGTACACTTGTTTTCCTTTATAATATATACATTGTGCGTGTGCGTGTGTATAGATACACACATGTATACTTCTTTTATAATCTACCAGTGGTTCTGTCTTATCGTTTCCATCCAAAGGTTTCGAATATTTCGTGGATTAATCGCATGCGAATTCAATAAGGTGCGACTGGGCCTTTGAATATTAGCTCATCTTTGTTCGTTGTAATAGTAGGGCAATATAATAATAGTGTAATCCAAGTCCACGAGTAATGACACACTTTAGGTAAATATTGACTTTCATAAGCCAAAGGAAAGTTAGGTCTTTAATATTGGCAGGTCATAACAAACTGTCTTGGTCTTATGAATCGTCCAAATTGAAGAATGTCTATACATATATGAACTACATCAATATCTCTACTTCTTTGTGTGGTCAGTCTATGGAAATAATGTTCCTGTCTTTAAGTGGTCAGACGCCAGTGTATGGTCATCTACCAATGCTAATATGTATCTGTTTACGTCTATTTAATTATCATTTTGTATTCAAGCACGCTGTCCTGGGCACATATCTCGGACATCAGGGCTGTTCATATAGGACGGTTGTCAGTGGTTGGTCCTTAGTTGACAGTGAGAGCGACGTCGTTGTAGCGGAGCTATTAAAACTAACTTTGGTTAGGCGTCAGTACCGTGTGGCAAGACGAGACAAGACGAGACGAGATGAGACAAGACAAGACGAGACTTTATTTACACTTGACCGGCCTCGGTGGCGTCGTGGTTAGGCCATCGGTCTACAGGCTGGTAGGTACTGGATTCGGATCCCAGTCGAGGCATAGGATTTGTAATCCAGATACCGACTCCAAACCCTGAGTGAGTGCTCCGCAAGGCTCAATGGGTAGGTGTAAACCACTTGCACCGACCAGTGATCCATAACTGGTTCAACAAAGGCCATGGTTTGTGCTATCCTGCCTGTGTGAAGCGCAAATAAAAGATCCCTTGCTGCCTGTCGTAAAAGAGTAGCCTATGTGGCGACAGAGGGTTTCCTCTTAAAAACGGTGTCAGAATGACCATATGCTTGACGTCCAATAGCGATGATAAGATTAAAAATCAATGTGCTCAAGAGGCGTCGTTAAATAAAACAAAATTTACTCTTTTTTGTTTACACTCGGGCCGTTGCACAACGGCATAGAAGGGATATATACATAAACATGTTATGTACACGTGACAAGATGGTTGACAGTAAATACATTAAATACCATACATACACAAACAAACACATACAATCACACATATAAATATAGTATGTAATAATACAGATATTTAATACAGATATACGGGTATCCAAGTACTTATAAACTAACAGATTATTAAACGTATATATTGTGCAAAATATAATGGTACTATTTTATTAAGTATGTTTGGATTTGACTGTGTTTGATTTCATTACTTATTATATTTATGAAACATGCTAATTTAAGTTACTAATTCGTTTATTCTCCATTATTTCTCTAAATTTATAAGTACTTGGTAGCGTATAATAATATGGGTGTAGAAACTGGACTCTCGAATTATGAAAAATGGCAAATGAAAAGATAATGGATAATACATAATGTACAAATTCTATCTTTTATAAGTATGTTATTCCAGCGTCCAGTTTCAACTGTAGGTAATGGTTAGACGTTCTAAATTTTGAGAGTGTTGTCCAGTTTTTTCCTGGTAGTTTATTAATAGAGCTTTCCAAAAACTAGTTGTTCTTTGTATAATCGGTAAGTGTCTATCAGCGTTAAGGCCGATGAGTTAATCAACGCCAGTAGGCTTCTCAACCTAGCACACGGATCCTGTGTGAAGGACAGCGGTGCTAATCCCAACTAGTGACGGATATTGTAACAAGCCTCGGCCAACTGAACCTAGCACACGTATTCTGTGTGAAGGACAGCGGTGCTAATCCCAACTAGTGACGGATATTGTAACAAGCCTCGGCCAACTGAACCTAGCACACGTATTCTGTGTGAAGGACAGCGGTGCTAATCCCAACTAGTGACGGATATTGTAACAAGCCTCGGCCAACTGAACCTAGCACACGTATTCTGTGTGAAGGACAGCGGTGCTAATCCCAACTAGTGACGGATATTGTAACAAGCCTCGGCCAACTGAACCTAGCACACGTATCCTGTGTGAAGGACAGCGGTGCTAATCCCAACTAGTGACGGATATTGTAACAAGCCTCGGCCAACTGAACCTAGCACACGTATTCTGTGTGAAGGACAGCGGTGCTAATCCCAACTAGTGACGGATATTGTAACAAGCCTCGGCCAACTGAACCTAGCACACGTATTCTGTGTGAAGGACAGCGGTGCTAATCCCAACTAGTGACGGATATTGTAACAAGCCTCGGCCAACTGAACCTAGCACACGTATTCTGTGTGAAGGACAGCGGTGCTAATCCCAACTAGTGACGGATATTGTAACAAGCGTCGGCCAACTGAACCTAGCACACGTATTCTGTGTGAAGGACAGCGGTGCTAATCCCAACTAGTGACGGATATTGTAACAAGCCTCGGCCAACTGAACCAGCCGAGTATTGGGCTTGAGACCGATTATGTTACTGCGCTCATGGGATTAACTGACGCGGGCGTTACGTTGAGTGGACATGCCAGTCAGGTCCTTAATATTGATTTTTTTTTAACGACATCACTAGAGCACATTGATTAATTAATCATTGACTACTGGATGTCAACCATTAGGTAATTTTGACACGTGGACGAAACCCGCCACATTTCTTCATTAGTACTACTGGGAATGGGAAATTGTTTAACGTACACATTCAGAGCAAGCTGTTGTAGCGACGCCATTAGTACTAGTAGCAAGGGTCGTTTATATACATTTTCCTACAGACAGAATACCACATACCACGATGTGGTAGTGATGTGGCACTAGTTGGGACGAGAAAACCTCAATTCATCCGTTGACGAGGATCGATACTACGACTCAAGCACCTCAGACTACGTTGACCTAAATCTCGCCTCAAACGTTAACGACTCAAGCACCTCAGACTACGTTGACCTAAATCTCGCCTCAAACGTTAACCACTCAAGCACCTCAGACTACGTTGACCTAAATCTCGTCCCGAACGTTAACGACTCAAGCACCTCAGACTACGTTGACCTAAATCTCGTCCCGAACGTTAACGATTCAAGCACCTCAGACTACTTTGACCTAAATCTCGTCCCGAACGTTAACGACTCAAGCACCTCAGACTACGTTGACCTAAATCTCGTCCCGAACGTTAACGACTCAAGCACCTCAGACTACTTTGACCTAAATCTCGCCTCAAACGTTAACGACTCAAGCAAAATCTTAGCACTGAACCCAGGGGACAAGTGTTATTTAGTAGTCGATCTTTGCACAATACATAACTGTTTGTCTTTATATAACTAGTAGGGCGGGACGTAGCCCCGTGGTAAAACGTTCACTTGATGTGCGGTCAGTCTAGGATCGATCCCCCTCGGTGGACTCATTGGAATATTTGTCGTTCCAGCCAGTGCTCCACAACTGGTGTAACAAAGGCCGTAGTATGTGTTATCCTGTCTGTGGGATGGGTGCATATAAAAGATCCCTTACTGCTAATCGAAAAGAGTAGCCCATAAAGTGGCGACAGCGGGTTTCCTCTCTCAATATCTGTGTGGTCCTTAACCATATGTCTGACGCCATATAACCGTAAACAAAATGTGTTGAGTGCGTCGTTAAATATACCATTTCCTTCCTTCTTATATAACTAGTATTTCTATTGCTATACTGAGTACAAGAATATATGTAGCATATGGTGACTAACTTTGTTAACCCACTTGGATACGTAGAAGTAAGTGGAGGCAGTACATATACATGTGATAAACACTTGATCTTAGCTTTAAACCAATGCTTTAAATAAAACTATTAATTTAGAACCTGCTTCTAAAATATATCAAAATACCCCATGCAGATTAAAACATAATGTTCGAAAACTATAACATCTTTAAAATATTTGCAAGGCCACGTTTATATTTTTACAGTTAAGAATATTTAGTTAATAAGAAGCATTAGTTTACTGTGCTCCTTTTTATATTGTTCTAGCTTTAGTACGTTAACAAACCATTTCGCCGATGTTCGTTATTTTAAGTTCTAATCGAAAATAGATACTACTACTTTGATTTAGAAACGATTAAAATATGCAACTGACCGACTGAGTACAATGTAGAAATGAATACGAGTATTAAAAGCGTCTTTGAAGACAAAACTATAAGTAAGTAAAAAAGCCCACTAATGTGAAACACATTATTAAAATAACCCTAAAAGTGACATTATTCATATAATTGACTTCATCGAAATCGTCCATACAGGCAGTTTCGGATCACTTCAGAAAAACGTGCGAATTGTATTGTAAACTTCTAATAAAAACAATCGAGCAAATAAATGTATATCATGGTATTTTATGACAAAACACAGTCGATATAGTTACTTTACGACAGGCAACTGAAATACTTATAGTGTTTGTTGCCAACCATGAGACCCTTCCCCGGGGACGCGCATGATGCGGTGTTTCCTGAAATAGAAACAAAAACCCGGATTCCCTCACCAGAGAGGTTAAAGGGTTGATAAAAAAACAAAAGAATCCCCCCATCCCCCGCCCCCCGCCGTATCCAATGTATCCCGTATTTCGTGCGACAGTAAATCAACTCTGGTATATATCCAATGTATCCCGTGTTTCGTGCGACAGTAATCAACTTTGGTATGTATTTGTTTGTAAAATTGGTCATGCACGTACATACATTTAGCTTCCTCTAGTCCTCCCCTTTGTTTATATGTGGGAAGGACTAGAGGTCACTCGAGATAATATATTTGCACTCAAACAAAACAAAACATTAATCAAATATCAAAGCTAATATATACAAATATTTAATTTTGTATCTTATGAAACATAATTGAGAACTTTGAGGTATAACTATCATAAATGTGGCAAACTGGTGAAATGATCCGAAAGTACCGATGATACGGCACTGGGGTAAAAACTGTGCACGGATGAAAAGGTGACTAATACGTTGTGTTAAAAGCGACTAATACGTTGTGTTAAAGGCGACTAATACGTTGTGTTAAAGGCGACTAATACGTCGTCTTAAAGGCGACTAATATGTTATGTTAAAGATGACTAATACGTTGTGCTAAAGATGACTAATACGTTGTGTTAAAGGCGACTAATACGTTGTGTTAAAGGCGACTAATACGTTGTGTTAAAGGCGACTAATACGTCGTCTTAAAGGCGACTAATATGTTATGTTAAAGATGACTAATACGTTGTGCTAAAGATGACTAATACGTTGTGTTAAAGGCGACTAATACGTTGTGTTAAAGGTGAATAATACCTTGTGTTAAAGGTGTCTAATACGTTATGTTAAAGGAGACTAATACGTTATGTTAAAGCGACTAATACGTTGTGTTAAAAGGCTACTAATACGTTGTGTTAAAGGCGACTAATACGTTGTGTTAAAGGTGAATAATACCTTGTGTTAAAGGTGACTAATACGTTATGTTAAAGGAGACTAATACG
This sequence comes from Gigantopelta aegis, assembly GCF_016097555.1. Classification (NCBI taxonomy): domain Eukaryota; kingdom Metazoa; phylum Mollusca; class Gastropoda; order Neomphalida; family Peltospiridae; genus Gigantopelta; species Gigantopelta aegis. The sequence goes on along the minus strand of NC_054703.1, from coordinate 18,431,744 downwards.
TTATGTTAAAGCGACTAATACGTTGTGTTAAAAGGCTACTAATACGTTGTGTTAAAGGCGACTAATACGTTGTGTTAAAGGTGAATAATACCTTGTGTTAAAGGTGACTAATACGTTATGTTAAAGGAGACTAATACGTTATGTTAAAGCGACTAATACGTTGTGTTAAAAGGCTACTAATACGTTGTGTTAAAGGTGACTAATACGTTGTGCTAAAGGTGAATAATACCTTGCGCTAAAGATGACTAATACGTTATGTTAAAGCCGAAAAAAAAGAGTAAAGTAAAGTTTGTTTTATTTAACGACGCCGCTAGAGCACATTGATTTTTTTATCTTATCATCGGCTATTGGACGTCAAACATATGGTCATTCTGACACTGTTTTTAGAGGAAACCCGCTGTCGCCACATAGGCTACTCTTTTTACGACAGGCAGCAAGGGATCTTTTATTTGCGCTTCCCACAGGCAGGATAGCACAAACCATGGCCTTTGTTGAACCAGTTATGGATCACTGGTCGGTGCAAGTGGTTTACACCTACCCATTGAGCCTTGCGGAGCACTCACTCGGGGTTTGGAGTCGGTATCTGGATTAAAAATCCCATGCCTCGACTGGGATCCGAACCCAGTACCTACCAGCCTGTAGACCGATGGCCTGCCACGACGCCACCGAGGCCGGTCTTGTTAAAGGCGACTAATACGTTGTGCTAAAAATGACTAATACGTTGTGTTAAAGGCGACTAATACGTTATGTTAAAGGCGACTAATACGTTGTGTTAAAGATGACTAATACGTTGTGTTAAAGGCGACTAATACGTTGTGCTAAAGATGACTAATACGTTGTGTTAAAGACGACTAATACGTTGTGTTAAAGGTGACTAATACGTTGTGCTAAAGGTGACTAATACGTTGTGTTAAAGGTGAATAATACCGTGTGCTATAGATGACTAATACGTTATGTTAAAGGCGACTAATACGTTGTGTTAAAGGCGACTAATACGTTGTGCTAAAAATGACTAATACGTTGGGTTAAAGGCGACTAATACGTTATGTTAAAGGCGACTAATACGTTGTGTTAAAGATGACTAATACGTTGTGTTAAAGGCGACTAATACGTTGTGCTAAAGATGGCTAATACGTTGTGTTAAAGGCGACTAATACGTTGTGTTAAAGGTGACTAATACGTTGTGTTAAGGGTGACTAATACGTTATGTTAAAGGCGACTAATACGTTGTGTTAAACGTGACTAATACCTTGTGTTAAATATAACTAATACGTTATGTTAAAGGCGACTAATACGTTGCGTTAAAGGCGACTAATACGTTGTGTTAAAGGAGACTAATACGTTGTGTTAAAATGAGACAGAAAGAAAAACACCAAACACATGTTATACACAATGTTCTTTTAAACTAGTTCTAAACTAATCTTTATCTCTCATAGATTCGGCTGCGTACTTTCTCTGAAAACCTCTATCAGGAGACAGAGTCGATACAGGCGACACGTGGCACTACGAACCCCATGATTTACAGTGTGGAACGTTTATTACCAACGCTATTTGCTCACTGTGTGGAAACTAGCCACTACCTGGACTAGGCTAGGCGTGTTGGGGGAGAGCTGTGCAGTTCAACGTTACCGGGTGCAGCGCATAAAACGTGCAATTTCAATTCGTTATCTGGCAAAATTTATAGTCGGTCGGATTATCCCGTGCTTGGCGAGATGTTACACGCACTTTTAATAGACCCTTGTGAAAGACAAACACAGTTTATTGCTCACTTCGCCTTCCATAGATGTTGACGATGATAACAACAGCGTCCACGTTTTATTATACAATGCTGCTCGTCAGTTGCATTGATTCATTGGACGTTGTGGAATGTTTTACAATTGTTACGTTGTTCACTAGTGGTTGTCCGACGCCGCCGATCGCCCTGCCGATCACGTTTGGTTAATACACCGTAAGCGGTGTTCTTCTAACAGTTCGCCTGGTCTTGTCACACATGTACACAACACGTTTTCTGAATGTGTCAGCTATTCTACTGGATCCGCACCTTTGATTCGTGTGCATGCTATGACATCTCAAACACGCGTCGTTTGGTGGAGTGTGGTTGTGTTGTGACGTTTCATGTTGTGACATAGTCTTCAAGTGATATTTGTTAAACACTATCATCTATGGCGTGCGTTATGCCGCGTTGATTCGTTGTGGCGCTGCGACGTGGTCTGCTATTAGTGTTGTAAATATGTCACTGCACTCCAGTGATAATCCTCCCCACTGCTTGGATTTATGTGAAGCTCTGACGTATATTTTCGCAGACGGTTACAGAATATACTCTTTCTACTTAGTCGTCCGTTGCTTTCTTGGCGTGTGACTTGTCCTATAAATAGTATTTGGTCAATATGCCAAGCGACTCAACCAGTGGACAGTTTGTGGTCACCCCGACGCCGTGTCACCTACAGGTGATGTATACGCCTCTTCGAACACCTTAATCAATTCTGACGTCACAGCAAGTAAAGTATGTGGTATTCAGTGAATGTGCTGTTCGGGTGTTTTCACGCGTGTGTGATATTCCACTTTTTGCAATGTGCTCAACCCTCACCGGAAGTGGTGCACATAGCCACAATTCTCCCGAAAGATGTGCGACGACGGTTTTCTATCCAGCACGTGCGGCCTTCCATCGAGGTGGCGCTACAGCACGTGCGAGACTGGATGTTGTTACCAGGAGTAACCGTTAACGTCCGTTACAGGGATTCTAAGTGCAATGCTAAAGACTCACCTATCCACGCCTTTAATTTTTACCGCAGAAAGTTGGTGCACGTGTTTATGGGTGAGTTAAAAGAGTTATCGGCCTTAGGAATTAGGTTCGGGACGTGTGTAAGATGAAGAATGCATGTTGATCATACATTATAGAAGATGAAAACGTGATACCCGTTGTTTTATCAACTCCCTGTCACGAACGTATTTTTTATAATGACTGAAATAGAGATTGCAATTTTATTTATTTCCTCAGCTGTATAATAATAATAATAATAATAATAATAATAATAACAATAATAATGATGATGATAATACCCGCGAATCCATCCTGGAAATTATCCATCCATCCACTAATTCCGTCATCCAGATCAATGGCGCATTTCCGTTTGTTGGTTCGCTTTTCATTTGGTTCGCTCGTCCATCCGTATCCGTCCGTCCATCCATCCATCCATCCATCCATCCTTAGATCCATGTAGCCGTCCTTCCATCCATGTAGCCATCCATTCATCGATGCACACTTGTGCAATTCATACTGTCCCCACGAATTCACCCGTCAGTCCGTCCACAGTCTGAATAACGGGGATATTGCAGTTCTATAGATATGTCCATTTTACTTTGGTTTCTGCCGCGGGTAGTGGGTCGTGTGAAATAATACAAGTTGAGACCGCTAGAAACGGGAATCGAAAACTTGTTAATTTTTCTAAACATGCTTTTCAATGTGGCCTAAACTTGAAAATAACATTCTACTGCTAGAAATCCAAAGCTGGATATATCTTGTAATAACTGAATGTTGGAACTTCGCTCGAGATGAGTGTATAATGTTTGACTGTTTCATGTCGACACGTACTACTGCGTCTGTTAGATTGGTAAATTGCAATACGGCAATACAAATGTTGTGTTTGTATTTTCGTATGTATGTACGTGTGAATATCTATATGTTGAATGTATGTTGGGTTTGACCAGTACAGATGAATACGGACAATCAAAGGGGATAAAATAATGTTTGGCCTCACAAACTGTCTCATGCGGTTGCCCGGACTCGAACCGTAGGCATCGAAACCTCATATCTATCTATCTATCCATCTATCCATCCATCCATCCATCCATGTATGTAAGTATGTATGTACATGCTTTTATCTAAGCAAAGGGAAAACATGCAACGATTGCAAAGTGTGTTCGACTACTGCCCATATAATCGTCTTGCTTAGAATATGACTATCTCTATATTCGGTGCATGTCTCGTCATCGTAATCATAGTGGTAACTCGATATGGATTTCGTCCATGATAATTCCATAGGCATCAATGGATTTGTTCTACCAACCGGCCGCTAAGCACATTTTGAAATGATTGGGCGATGGGAGGTCGCATATATATTTATTCATATACTACTTTGAATTTCAAACTTTTAATTTATATTTTATATACTATTTTGCATTTCGAACTGTTTAATACATATATTATTATGCAGAAGTATTATGTGTGACATTTGGGGAAATAACTGATGTATGTTACCTAAACGATGTGATAACTGTCACGGCTTTCAATTCTATACAATTATTTAATTATGTCCTTGTAAGTTCGCCTGCACTCGTTGCCGATTACTCCTCACGTTCATGTTTAAACAGCGCGGTAAAACCGCACAAGTTTCCAGGCACGAAAATAAATGAGCAGATAAGAAATGAAAATAATTCTTTGATGTCAGATGTGTTAACAACATGCTAGTTGTTTTTGTCTTGCGAGATATAGGTATGATAAACCACACACACCGTTTAAAAATTGATACTTCGTGGGGAGATGAAAGCGATATGTCCATAATACGAGGTACAAACCATCCTGTAGGTTATTCTCGCCTGAGGATCAAAGACATCTATAAATTAAGAATGGATCAGTATAAGACTATATGACTAAGAGAATAAGTGAGTGAGTAAATATAATGAATAAATGAAAAAAAAAGAGGAGAAAAGAAAGCAACTGAGTGTATGGAAGAATGGATGGATAAGCGAACGAACATATGAACGAAATGCGCCACGCCGCCATTGAGCAGGTGTTAGGAAATTCCAGCTGTCGACACAAACAAGCAGTCGCCTCACACGTAATCAGTTTTTAAAGTGATAACTAAAGTCGATATCAAAACATTAACTACTTCGTAGGAACAACGTGTTATACATGTATATAGTGTGAGGAATCAGTTTCTAAATTCTTTGTTATATAGAGTATGAGGAATCAGACAGCTACTACATTCCTTGTGATATATAGTGCAATGAATCAGACAGCTACTACATTCCTTATTATATATAGAGTAAAGAATCAGACAGTTACTACATTCCTTATTATATATAGAGTAAAGAATCAGACAGTTGATACATTCCTTGTTATATAGAGAGTAAAGAATCAGACAGTTAATACATTCCTTGTGATATATAGAGTAAAGAATCAGACAGATACTACATTCCTTGCTATATAGAGAGTAAAGAATCACACAGTTAATACATTCCTTGTTATATATAGAGTAAACAATCACACAGTTACTACATTCTTTGTTATATATATAGAGTAAACAATCACACAGTTACTACATTCCTTGTTATATATAGAGTAAAGAATCAGTTATATATATAGTAAAGAATCAGACAGTTACTACATTCCTTGTTATATATATATAGAGTAAAGAATCACACAGTTACTACATTCCTTGTTATATATAGAGTAAAGAATCAGCCAGTTATATATAGAGTAAAGAATCAGACAGTTAATACATTCCTTGTTATATATAGAGTAAAGAATCAGACAGTTACTACATTCCTCTGTACAGCTTCCCCATAATAACACCAGCTGTGGAATGTGATTGCAATGTGAAACACTTTTTATGACTTTCTCGTTTTGTGAAACTATGTCGAGATGGACAATCTGTAGACATAAGGGCTTTGCGGCCACACGAGAGGGGCAATATCACTGATAATAAGGCCCGAGTCACACTGTAATAGTATAGGCCAGAAACTCCATTACATTCAGTAGACACAAAATAAACACGATAAAAAGCGAATCAACTTTTCATTATGTTCAGAAATACACCAAACCAACAATTTTATCAGAAATAAACCATTGATTGAACTAGCTGTGCGGAACCTCTTATAAGTACATCTTATCAATGCCGGGCAGAAAACATATTACTTTTACTTCCTTTGTTCTCTTTCCTCTTCAACTTGTATTCAAATTATTTGTTTGGCTTTTTTACTATGTATTTACTTTGTTCTGAATGTTTGCATTATAGTAATGCTCGGTCCGAATATTCGAATATTCGCTCACTAATTTACTATTCGAAATATTCGAATAGTATTTTCAATTATTCGAGTATCTGCGATTTTTACGTGATATGGAGAAAATGAGATGAATAATGCAGTGTGTTTGAATGTTATGATCGATACTGCATGCTTGCATGCCACGTGCATTTATTTGGGAACATAAAACATGTCTCAAATATTAGTTGTGAGGACATGTGAGGCTCTGAAATTCATTCAGAAAGTATTGCTCATCTACACTAATCGATATGTTGGTTTCAAATAATGTTTGCATTAATTGAAACAAAAACTGTGTAACCAATTTAAACAACAGTGATGTTTTGGACATTACAAACACTTCTACAGGTCAATTCAAAACAAAATTTTACTTCGAAACCTATTTGACGATATTATCGTACCAAAATATATACCGGTACTGTATAACTAAATTGTATAGCATATACCAAATTTAAGATAACCCTAGAATCGGGTAAATGGTTCAACATTCCCAAAGAAAACATCATAATAAAAGTTTGTAGTACTGACATTTGAGAAGAATACCATTATTTATTCATTTGTAAAAATCGAAATATTGAAAACATTAGAATTTGTTTTATTATAGTAAAACTAGACACTGAATGTCATGGTATTAACAGCGTGTTTAAAAGCAAAAGTATGCTGTTTTGTGTAATGTGTTTTCTTCATAATTCGATATTTATAGTTCATTAATACTAGAAAGATATAGCTAGGTTAGCTATAATCACTACTGATTTGTGATGTTTATTTGTTTTCTGTCGTAAATTCATTATTGGGGGTTATTAAAAGTTGTAAGCACAGTTAAAAAAACACAAAAACCGTTAATAATTTTTATCGAATATTCGAATATCATTTTCAGACGGAATACCGAACATTGCATTATAGATAATAGATACAATCGCCGACAGTGTTAAAATATATTGTAAACAGGAAAGGGCCTCGTAAGTTGGATACCTTGTGCTAAATTTTTTAGTGTATGGATATATTCCGGTTTACTGAGCGTCCGGTTTTGAGGGATTTCAATATATACATGTATATTGGTAAATGTATGTAAATTTAAAAAAAAAAAAAAAAACTTTGTGACTTTCAAAATAAGTTACATTCAATAACATGACATTCAGTGTCTGGTTTCACTTTAAAAGTCACAAAGTTTTAATTTTTTTTAAATTTACATACATTTACCAAATTGCTGAACGTAACAACAAAACATGACACGACCTTAATTACGCGCGCCTAATTCTATATGACCTGGTCTCGTTCCGCCGCCGAGTCCTAACATAGATCAGTGCAGAATGGATGATGAATGAATGACAACAGCCAATCTTACTGACAGGTTACCTGACGGACAATATTGTACCTCATTAGACGATCAAAACAGGGTCAAGGTTACATTTTATTGTACCAATAAAACGTTTGCTAGTATTAAACCAGGCGACAGTTCGGTGAGTCCAGCAACTCGAAATATGACAGTGATATCCGGCCTCAGTGATGTAGTGGGTAACCATGGTTACCCACTGACTTCAAGGCTGCCAGGCTCTGGGTTGGCCCCCGGTACCGGCTCCCACCCAAAGCGAGTTTAACGACTCCGTAAGGCCAACACACCGACTTCTCTCTAACCACTAACAATTAACCACTAACTGGACAAACAGCCAAGATATCTGAGGTGTGTGCCCGGGACAGCGTGCTTTAGCCTTAATTAGATATAAGAACGAAAACAGCTATAAATGAAATGAAAGGAACGACAGTGACAAGGTCACGTTGACCCGGACCTACCAAACTAAGTGAAGTGAGCAGTGCACAATGTGTGTGTTCGATGTAATACTGAATCGATCAAAAGCATCATCTAGGGTTCGCCCTCCTGAACACACTACATGGAATTGTAGTCCAAATTCAGAACTTCAGCAACTTTTACACATTGGCTGTATAAGCGTGGCCTTGTTAATTTTGTTTTCTCTTTATTTTCATCTTTAATTCGAGTTAAGGCTCAAGCACGGTGTTATGGTACACACATTGTCTTTCTGTGCTGTCTGTGAAGGTCACTGTTAATGTTTAGTTTCTATGAGTTACTGAGGCAGAAGTCGGTGTAGCGCTTCCTTGTCCCCATTGAGCAAGTTAGACACCGATTCTGGTAGGAACCTCTACCAGGATGTGAACCCAGAATATACCAGACCTCAGATCGAGGGCTAAGCCACGGCACACCGACGTCGGCATTATATTAAAAGCTTTAGTCTAGATTATATAGTTTTATAAACTTGAGGTGTGATTTCAGTTAGGTTGGATACTAAACTAAATATTCAAATATATGTTTGTATACGTAAGTGACACCTTTGCACTAATTTCCAGGGCCGGTATGTGACTACGCCCTAGCCCCTGTGTCGAGATATGCCCCCTACTGGAACATACCTGTCATCACGGCAGGTGGATTCGCACACAATTTTGGTTCGGAAAAAATAGACGAATTCTCTTCTTTAACACGTATTGGCGCAACATTTAACTCATTGGCGGTGTCGGTGACAGCCATGTTGCAGCATTTTAACTGGTCACGTGTCAAACTGATTTACGACGGAGAAGGATACGACGACATCATGCCCAGGTTGTGTTATCTACTGGCGTCGTCGTTGATATCGCATAGAAAGTCGATGGGGATGGAACATGAATTTCATTTGTACTTACCAGCCGTACAGACATTGGATTACGTATTCCACAAGCACATTGGAAACGACTTCAACAGTGAGTATTAAAATAGTTGTTATTGGAATATTTACTGTTATAATTAGATGTGGATTCGTAAAGATGATATATCATAGTTACACGTGCCAAATTTCGGTATTTCTATATTGGTTTGAAATAAATAACTACAGATAATCTTTGCATGAATAACTCTGGAATATCGAAACTGTGAAATGGTTTCAGGCCGTGAGTCGCGTTCAGTCGGTCTAGATGCCTGTTTTACCATGTCGTGACAAAACTATGCAAAGTTAACAGCAGCCTTGCCTGGCATAACGTTTGGGAGTGTTCGCCTCAACTGAACGCGCCCAGTTCCATCGTTTGTCCTCGAACGGTTCTCCAGTATTGCTTGGCTGTAATTGTTAACGGGAATATAGTTGAAGGTACGTAATGCTTATATTCAAAGCTAAAGTTAATAAATAAGTTTGGCGGGAAGCTCGATTATGCAACTTTGACACTGTATTTTTAAAACACCAGTTTTAAGTATATGTTTATTATTTAATATCACAATGACGAACATGTTTATAATAGTAAAAGTTCTCGTATTCTTTTAATATTTATGTGTGAACATGGAACTCCACATGTTTACCTCTATCAGTCAAGAAATGCTTTCCTCTATTCTAGTATTTCTTAGATAGTATTTATTATAAGCTAATTTACATTTGTGGTATTATTATATTTCTATTGCTTATTTTTTGTTGTTATGTCTGGATACTAAGGAGTGTATGAAACGCCGGCTCCAGACTACCATCTGTGTACATGTGTCTTACACACACAGAGAGAGAGAGAGAGAGAGAGAGAGAGAGAGAGAGAGAGAGAGAGAGAGAGAGAGAGAGAGAGAGAGAGAGAGAGAGAGAGAGAGAGAGAAAAGAGAGAGACTACCTTTAACGTGCCCTATACCACTAAGGTTTCGGGCATGTCTGTCACGGGCCAGGTCTCTGGATAGCCAGTGATCCGGTCCGGGACAGATGTCTTACAGAGATTTGCTGTTTTGTTGCAGTCTTTGGCCGGTTTATAATAACGTTACCTTGTATTATATGTGTTGTGTATGTATGCAAGACGTGAACCGGACTTCCACCTGGGACTGAGTACAGAGGAGAAAGATGATTACATAATGTGTGTACGAAACTGCCAACCGCAACTAGTGGCAATGCGCACAAGTAAATATTTATTAAAGACGAAGATAACAATATTTTGTCAAACCAAGAATAGATCTATGAGCTACGTTTGTGATTACCAAATACAATGTAACTGTTTAAGTAATGTGGGATTGTATAGCACACACATTATTAGCACATGTACACTGTTGTATAGGTCGTTTATCAGTTTATGATTGCTGTTGAGACGCTGCTGTTGATTGGCCTACCACGGGTGAGTGTAACTGTGATATAGCGAGGATTTGAGCTGGGGTCATAGAACAGACCTCTTTCCGTGAACCCGTCTGGGAATCCCCCCCCCCCCTCTCTCTCTCTCTCTCTCTCTCTCTCTCTCTCTCTCTCTCTCTCTCTCTCTCTCTCTCTCTCTCTCTTCTGTCGGATTCTGTCTCTGTCTCTCCAGTTTTTCCTCTCTGTCTAAGAAACACATAATATCCGCATTTCTAAATGCAGTGAGGACAACATCCGCTTTGTTTTCTCAGCCGTGTATACCAGATCGACTGTCTTAAAAATAAAGAAAAGGCAAAACACAAGCCATGCTTTTAAATTAACTTGGAGACTTGGGCTGCACAAGTGTGTGGCTTGAAGCGCGGGTTAGCAAATAACGTGTAACGTCTTTGATTGTAAATCACTTCGTAGTTGAGACATGCCACGATTTATGATATAACTTTCATAGAATTGCAAGAGGAGATTAAATGCTTCATAAATTTCAACAAATGCGTTGGAACTCAAAAACACTGTAATTGTGTTTGTTAATACAAAATGTAAAGCTACTATGTCCAGGATTGTTTCCTTCTAAATATTGACACATGTGAGATATATGATCCGGTGTTATTATATAACCGTATTGGTTCAGGTGAAACAATACACCACGGCCCTGCATGCTTCATAAATTTCGTCTTTCTTCATTTGCGCTGAATGTCAATCTGACTTTTGTTTTATTTCTGATTCGTATAGTATGTTATGGGGGGGGGGGGGGGGGGGGGGGGGGGGGAGGGAGCTTGACACGGGAGTCATCCTAGCAACGCTCGATACCACGTGTTCATTTGTCTTGCGATCACACATTTTGAAATTATATGGCAGGGTTTCCCCATTTTGATGCTGCATAGAGTTTTAGTATATTTGGTAAACTTCAGAACGGTTTAGAATATCAGGGGGAGAGAAGAGAAGGGAAGGGAATATCCGTTTAATGCTATCTGACCATGTTCTAAACTACGGTTGTCTGGGGTCTGGCATGCCGTTGGTTCGACCCTTGGTCAAATGAGGAAAACTGCTAAAACACCTATGTGGCAATTCGTACAGTATAGATCAGCACTTGTCCTCAGACAGGATAGTACAAACCACGACCTTTGATACAGCAGTTGTGAGGCAATGGTTGTCACGGGGAAAATCAACGGACCGATTTCAAGGGTTCAAGAGGCACTGACCCTATTAGAAACGGTTTAGAAGTATCAGCCCATGAGCTTTGATTCCTTTCTTTATGTGGTGTTTGTTATTATTATTATTATTATTATTATTATTATTATTATTATTATTATTATGGACAACTAGTTTGTTTTATTAACATAATATACAATTATTGCGAAAGCCAGGGCCCTGCTTTATGAAGCGATCTTAGCGCTATAATCACCTACAATTCCCAAAGGCGACGACACACGACACGAGTGCTTCATACGGACAGAGCCGATTGTGACAAGACAACATTCCGCTTTCATCGGTTGCTATGGAATGTGCTGATCTCGTACAAGGCACTCACATCATGTGGTGTCACCTTAAGGTAGCGACCGTAACGTTGTCCAGTTATAGACACACCGTGTGTTCACACTATCTTAATTTACAATCAATGTTAGCAATACGGTTTGTACCCACTGTACGTTCTAATACTGCTATTGTAAATTAACCCTGACAAATCAAGTGAGCTCCGAACGTGTTTGTGTGATATACTGCTGGACAGGGAAGCTAACGGACGTGGTTCAAATTGTGTGAATGCTGACTCACACTGGCATTCATCATTATCCTCTAACACCCTCGGCCTGTCATTCTCGTTGTCGTAATAAAAAAAACAAAAACCTTTTTCCAAACTCTCCCACCATTTCAATCTGTTTTAATTTTGTTATCACATCAGTCTCCTCCAATTCTGTATTCACCATCACCTACCTGTCTCAACTTCCCCCACCGGTATATGTAATATATGTGTACTACCCTGCACCCTCATGGTACCCCATCATCTACAGCTAATAAAGCTGGTCTGATACACAGCACTAACTAAGGACCGCCTGTAGGTAGTTTAGTAGGTCAGAGTAACCAACGAACACCTTCTGAAGTGGTCACACTAAGACAACAGCTAAACATAATGAGGAATGGCTGGTGTGTGGCAGGGATGGGCGGTTAGAGAGACAAGGACTAGGATGTGGGGGTGGACAGCAAAAGAAGTTGACAGATACGAGGAGCTACTAGATCAAGAAGAAACAAGATGGAATTCAAAAGAGCGAAATGAAAGGAGGCGGTGAAAGTTAACGATTAAAGCAAACAAAATCAAAAATTAAATGGCGAAATTATGTGTTGTATTGCCATTTAACCATGATGCTAATAATGTTATATATAATTGCAAAAATATATTTATAAAGAAGAAAAAATGTATTTATATATTAATGTTCCACTTTTGTGCGATATGTTTAACTATTTGCTAATAACTATTTTGGTTTTCGTTATTTGACTGCTACATGATAGCGGTAAAACGAGATGTTGAAAGTCCTCAGTGGTAATATTTATCAAATTCATCTTCACCAACATTACTCTTTCTAGCTCGTTTGGCTACGATGCAAAATGTCGTGAGCTAAACAAATCGATGAAGGGCATTAACTGGTTAGTATTTACACATCATGCCAAGATTTTCCGAAAGGCATCGTTCCCTGCAAAGAAAAATAACTCTACTAAAGTGGTTACTAAGGATAATTGTGATTTAATTTTACAAAATATGTTAACCTTAGTTACAATCGCGATTGTCAGGTGCGAACCCGGGCGGGGGGTGGCAGGTGGCAGCGCACAATGGTCCCGTGACGCCTCCTTTTTGAGAAAGTTAATGATCACAAGCCTGTTGTGACCCCTAAATGGTTTTCGTTCATGTTGCAGAGTAGATACATAACATTATAATACTGCATTAAAACAAATATTGTACGCTATTCAAACCTCAACAGCTGCATAATGACCAAAATAGTACTGTTTCTCGTGAAATGTAACGGTTTTACCTTGAATTAAATATCCCTCTCTTATCCAAAAATTCATTCCAGTAATTTTGTTTTATTAAAACATCCAATAAGGATGACTGACACGTGAGGTTTCATTTTGAAGTTAACAAACAACTAACTTATTTTAGTGCACGGATAGTTTTATGTACTTAATATTTTGTTGGCATCATCCATCCTGCCGGTGACTGACAATGAATTATTACTGTACACAGTTCTACGCTACTTGTATTCCCCGTCAGGCGCGGATCCATTCGGAGGGTGCCGGTGACTGACAATGGATTATTACTGTACACAGTTCTATGCTACTTTTATTCCCTGTCAGGCGCGGATCCAGTCGGAAGGTGCTGAAAATGTTCATTTCAGAAGTATTTAAATTTGTTTTGTTTAACAACACTACTGTACATTGCACATTGATTTATTCATCATCGGCTATTGGATGTCAGATATTTGGTAATTAGAGAGGAAACCCTATGTTTCCCTTAGTAGTAAGGGATTGTTTATATACACCATCCATACCACGGTCTTTGATATACTAGTCGTAGTGCACTGGCTGGGACGAGAAATTACCCAATGGAACCACCGACGGGGATCGATCCCAGACTGACAGTTCACCAGGCAAGCGGTTTTCAATGGCATTTTGATGTCGTCCGTTATGTTACGAAAATTGCCGAAGACCTTACTATAAAAACGTCAACAATCCTTTGACGTGACGTCAACAATGTTTTGACGGTTTAATATTGTTATTGACGTGAAAGCGATACTACGCACATGAATATAGTTTAACTTGAGAACTGTGTGAATAGATCGCTGTTTGACTAATATAATCATATTTAGTTTAAATATGTATAAATCTGTGCATGGATCCTAATACTACCTAGCGATGACATATAACTACTGTGCTGTTCTCTTGCATTATTTCCTACAACTGTTGAGTGGATATATCAACAGAGGTCAGTGATTGAGTGATTCTTTGTTTGTTATCAGAACTCATGAAGGTGAAGGTGGCGGCGTAAGAAAGAAATGTTTTATTTAACGACGCACTCAACACATTTTATTTACGGTTATATGGCGTCAAACATATGGTTAAGGACCACACAGATAATGCGAGAGGAAACCCGTCCTCGCCACTTCATGGGCTACTCTTTTCGATCAGCAGCAAGGGATCTTTAATATGTATCATCCCACAGACAGGGTAGTACATATCACGGCCTTTGATATACCAGTCGTGGTGCACTGGCTGGAACGAGAAATAGCCCAATGGGCCCACCGACGGGGATCGATCCCAGACCGATGTATTGTGGGAGACTCGTGTATCTAGGAAGAGGGTGTTGGTGGGGCACCCCCTCCGCCTCCGAAATTCGAAGTGTCCCGAAATCTCCAGTGTTTAGTATATGATAATAACACATTTGTTGTTTTTTAGCGGTGAACATATTTACAGTGTTCAGCGGCTTAATATTTCTGTGCATGATTACTGTACAGATACATGCTAGTTTACTTTTGAATATTGTAAATGCCCCCTTTAAGAGCTTCACCCACTATCTTGAAACATCTCGCATTCGTCCCTTCCAGTTATGGCAATATTAAACAATTGCTAGATCACCACTACCACACCACCACCCCCACCACCCCACCACCCCCCATCCCCCCACCCCCCACCCCCTTCTCCATAGCGAGCTTCACAGCCCCGTTGTGACATCTGCTCGAGTTCACGCTGGATCCGCTACTGGTTGTGGTTTACAATCGCTTCGTCGACAGTTGTAAATGATCGGCTCAATAGCGTAAAGCCGACTACGTTCGCTTTGTAAAACAGGGACCTGGTCGACCTGTGTTAGGAATCAACTGATATAAACCACTCGCCAAAATCAGCGTTCATTGTCGTGGCCACAAATGTCGCAAAATCGACAATTATCGAAATTTAACTGTCTCATATGTCTTAATCATCGACAAATGTCACACGACCGACGACAAATGTCACAAACGTTTCATCCAC
This sequence comes from Gigantopelta aegis, assembly GCF_016097555.1. NCBI lineage: Eukaryota > Metazoa > Mollusca > Gastropoda > Neomphalida > Peltospiridae > Gigantopelta > Gigantopelta aegis. The sequence continues at coordinate 18,416,565 of NC_054703.1, read as the reverse complement.
AAATGTCACAACGTCTAACGTGGCAATACCTCAACCACACATGTCACAATTAACATTGGCGTTTTTTTGTTTGTTTGGGGGGGGTGGGGGGGGGTTATTTAGTTTTTGGTCCTTCGGGATGGATATTCATAGATCAAATATAGTCTCCTTTGTTGAACAGAATCGCAGGATGAATCTGGTGCCAGGTGAGACTGAATGGATCGAAGAAAATAAACTTTCAAATCTACTGTTCAAATACTCGGGGGGGGGGGGGGGGGGTTTGTCAAGAACAATATAATATATATTGTGTCACAGAATTAGGACTCGGGATCTTGAAATAAAGTTAGCACTGCATGAGACTGAAAAAGAGACCACATTCACATTTGTAATATATTAGCCACGAAATTTATTACATACAACAAGTCTTTTAATCGTAAAGAGGGTCAAACAAATTGCTGTGACGTTATTGTACTTTAATAACTTCTGGTATATAATTCACACCTAATTTCAATCTTTATATTTCTGGTGATTATTGTTGAACGAATTCGTATACCAGTATGATTAAACCTTGCAAGTCGTGCCCAATTTAACATCATACTGTGTCTCCGGGGTGGGAGTAGAATATGGATCAGACTAAATAGAAAGTAGCCGCAATAGGGTTACCGGTGTGAGTCATGTTGGAAATCGGCTGGAATTTCATTGTGGATCATTGGCTGTTTGCACCAATCGGTCAACTTTCGATTACACACTCAGAATTATACGAACATATAAGAAGGGTTTTAAGTATTAGAACTATGCACTTACGAGTGGTGATACAAATGCTCTAACCTACTAAGAGAAATGTTAGTAAAAGATAACTAACTTTATTTTTCAGTAGTCACCTTGAACAGCTCTATACGTATTACGACGTTCAAGGAGCGCTTCTATCCCTCTCAGATGAAAGGTTTTATTTTGCTTGTTTAACCACTCTTCTGAATGTGACTGGAGTTTCACCGTCATCCTTGTAGCGCTTCCCACGGAGGTGGCCTTTCATATCGTTAAACAGGTGGAAGTCACTCGGGACTGGATTTGGGGAATAGGTTGGGTGCAATAACTAATCGAATCAACAGTTTCGCAGGGCCGCTTTGCAATCTGTGTCGTAAAGCAGCAGGGTGGTGGTGTTGTGGTTAAGCCATCGGACATAAGGCTGGTGGATACAGGGTTCGCATCCTGGTACCGGCTCCCACCCAGAGCTAGTTTTAACGACTCGGTTGGTAAGTGTTGGACCACTACACTGACTTCTCTCTCACCAACCACTAACAACTAATCAATAACCACTAACCAACTGTTCTGGACAAATAACTGAGGTATGTGCCCAAGACAGCGTGCTTGAACCTTAATTGGATATAAGCACAAAATTAAATTGAAATGAATGAATGAATAAATGAATGAATGAATGAATGAATTAATGAATAACCTACTCAAAACCTGACTGAAATCTGACGTACGGGAGTTGGCTATCCAGTATGTATTGTGGTGCAATAATTTCGTAAAATAGGTTTTGAAATAAACTTTCATTTTGAGTTTGTAATATCCGTAAACCTACTGTTGTGTGAAATGATCGCCGAGTTTTTGTTTTACTTTTTGTTTATAGGATTTAAAATCGATATTTTGATTACTGTAGATGAACTCCATTCCCGTGTTTAATGTTTTTGCTTGTGTGAATTTAAGCAACCCGCGTGACATCACTACATATTTTAAGAAACTCGAGACATGTTTTAAGTTTCCGATTGAATGCATGTGGCAAGCAGCATGCAGGACCAATTCTAGAAATGAAAGAAACCGCATTGTACATCTCATTTGTTAAGAGTTATTTTCAACATACGGCCTAAAATACAGATATTCGAATGTTGAAAACATTTTTCGAATATTTCGAATATCAAGAGAGAGAGAGAGTCTTATGGACATAGAAACAGGCAAAGAGAGAGACGGAGAAAGGACAACTATCTAGTTGAATAAATGTTTTTGGTCACATTAAATGTATAAGGCAGTCACATTTTTTATCGACCTACATGTAATGCACAGCAGCGCTAATTTTTCCTATTCAGGTTGATGTGACGAGAGAGGCTAAAAGCTGTGAGGGAGAGGCTAAAAGCTTTTACACTATTGCATTACGCCAGCGTGGCCATCTGGCCGTCTGCTATTTCGTTAGGGTGTATACGGTGAACGGAGCGTAGGCTTCTAGATAACCCACGCCTCTAAATACTATGTCACGGAAAGTGAACTATTTCAATATATTCTCAAGCCGCAATTTTTAAGTAGCTCGTCTAGTCTGTTTGCCTGTGTATACAGTCATTCAGTCATTGTCGCCTCTGTAGTGTCGTCTAGTCTGTTTGCCTGTGTATACAGTCATTCAGTCATTGTCGCCTCTGTAGTGTCGTCTAGTCTGTTTGCCTGTGTATACAGTCATTCAGTCATTGTCGCCTCTGTAGTGTCGTCTTGTAAGAACGGTTATGGGCCGATTTAGCTAAAATTTGGTATGCAGTTGGGTGTTTCGGGGGATTGATTATATTTTAAAAAATACATGTATAGGTTATGTGTATTGGCCTCAATCGCGTATTTTGTATTAAAAGTAGTTTTGTGCCGTCTGTATGGTAGGTTTGTAAGAAGCATTCTGGGCCCATACAGCTGAAATTTAGAAGGTAGTTAGGCCTACCAGGGGGATTGATTGTGTTAAAACAATGATGTGTATTGGCCCCTTATCGTAAAACCTCTTGTCATTCTAAGTTTAATTTCTACTGCCTATCTACATTCAAGTGTCGAAATATTGAATTAATTCGCTGCTTGCTTCTGGGGATTGGGATTTCTAATGTTAAGTCCGGCCCCTTTCAGGCAAGGTTTTGGTTTTCATTTTTGATTTCAATTTATGTTCGTGCTTATATCAAATTAAGGTTCAAGCACGCTGTCCAGGGTACGCACCTCAGCTATCTGGGCTGTCTGTCCATGACAGTGGGTTAGTTGTTAGTGGTTAGTGAGAGAGAAGAGTGTGTAGTGGTCTTACACCTACCCACTGAGTCGTTAAAACTCCCTCTGGGTGGGAGCCGATATCAGGCTGCGAACCCTGTACCTACCTGTGTGTCCAGGACAGTGGGTTAGTTGTTAGTGGTTAGTGAGAGAGAAGAGGGTGTAGTGGTCTTACACCTACCCACCGAGTCGTTAAAACTCGCTCTGGGTGGGAGCAGATGTCACATTAATTTGCATTCCTCGGTCAACATTATACGTAGTATAAGCACTTCCCAGTGCATATTATACATGTAATATACACTCCCCCAGTCTACATTATACGTAGTATAAGCACTTCCCAGTGCATATTATACATGTAATATACACTCCCCCAGTCTACATTATACGTAGTATAAGCACTTCCCGGTGCATATTATACATGTAATATACACTCCCCCAGTCTATATTATACGTAGTATAAGCACTTCCCAGTGCATATTATACATGTAATATACACTCCCCCAGTCTACATTATACGTAGTATAAGCACTTCCCGGTGCATATTATACATGTAATATACACTCCCCCAGTCTATATTATACGTAGTATAAGCACTTCCCAGTGCATATTATACATGTAATATACACTCCCCCAGTCTATATTATACGTAGTCTAAAATACAAATTTTATGCACTCACATAATTATATTTTTGGAATTTTTATTATGTTTGTATGACCAGTGCATTTTATAAACGTTGGTATAAATGTCAGTGGCGTGAGGGTTGAGTATATTGATCAGTGGCGTGAAGGTTGTGATGGTTGAGTATATTGATCAGTGGCGTGAAGGTTGAGTATATTGATCAGTGGCGTGAAGGTTCAGTATATTGATCAGTGGCGTGAGGGTTCAGTATATTGACAGTGGCGTAAAGTTTGAGTATATTGATCAGTGACGTGAAGGTTGAGTATATTGATCAGTGGAGTGAGGGTTGAGTACATTGACAGTGGCGTGAGGGTTGAGTATATTGATCAGTGGCGTGAGGGTTGAGTATATTGATCAGTGGCGTGAAGGTTGAGTATATTGATCAGTGGCGTGAGGGTTGAGTATATTGACAGTGGCGTGAGGGTTGAGTATATTCATCAGTGGCGTGAAGGTTGAGTATATTGATCCGTGGCGTGAAGGTTGAGTATATTGATCCGTGGCGTGAAGGTTGAGTATATTGATCAGTGGCGTGAGGGTTGAGTATATTGACAGAGACGTGAGGGTTGAGTATATTGATCAGTGACGTGAGGGTTGAGTATATTGATCAGTGGCGTGAGGGTTGAGTATATTAACAGTGGCGAAAACAAAGGAGTCAACACATTCCTGGATTCACCTTTACAAATGTGGAGAATAAAACATAATAACTCATCATGTGTTGTAGTCGAATGGATCCCAGAATCTATCCACCACCCCTTGCTTCACTTACTTCTCATTAATAGGACAGCTATTATGTGGGGATAACATTTCAAAACTTGGTCTTAAACAGGTGCACAGGGGGCACAGGGGGCACACATCGAATGTGTTAGGGCAAATCCTTCTGATACTTTGTATTTTGGGGTCTTTTTACGTACTTCATTAAATATTACCATACACTTTTTCTGGCAAATTCTTTCAGACCCACCCCACCTCATATATCACAATCATCATTTCTGCATTCTTTGTTCATATCACGGATCCGATATGGACAGTCATTGTTTCTTTCAGGATATTTATAATTTTTAACTAAAGGAAGTTACATGGACGATCTGAAAGACAAAGGAAGAAAAACGAATTTTAGACGAGCTTGCAAAGGATTTTTCACAAGAATTTTGATAAAATAAAACTAATTTTATTTATACGCATAATCTACGATCACCATTTATTATTGTTCATATAGTTTACACTCCATATTCCTTATTATAATTCATATAATCTGCACTATACATATAATATACACTCCCCATTCATTATCATATTACATGTATATATAATATATACTCCTTATTCATTACTATACACATTATCTGCACTACCCATTCATTATTATATGCATAATATACACTCCCCATTCATTATTATACATATCTTCTACACTCCATATTCTTTATTATAATAAATATAATCTGCACTCATCGTTGATTAGTATACATATGAAATACACACCTCATTGTTTACTATGCACACAACCTACACTCCCCATTTATTACTATACATATAATATGCACTGCCTATATCATTATTATATATATAGTCTAAAATACATATTCACTGTTATACACATAATCTACATTCATTAATATGCATACATGTATACATTACACTCCACATTCATTATTATACATATACTATCCACTCCCCGTTCACTATAATGCATATAATATACACCACATTCGTTATAATACGTTTGACACCCAATAGCCGATGCATTTTTCGTGTTGGGATGTCGTTAAACATCTATTCTATTCTAATCTATTCGATATAATACATATAACTTACACTCCCGATTCATTACAATACATTTAATGTACTTCACATTCATTTTATATATATATATATATATATATATATATATATATATATATATATATATATATATATATATATATATATATATATATATATATATATACAATCTACTCTACTTCTTCTTTACTATACACACTAGCTGCACTACCCATTCATTATTATACGTATAATATACACACCCCATTCATTATTATATACATAATCTAGACAACACATTTTGTTATATATGTATAGTAATGTATGTGGAATGTAGATTATATATATAATCATAATTATGGAATGCACGATACATGTTTATTAATGAAACGTTTTAAAGTTTGTTTTGTTTAACGACAACACTAGAGCACATTAATTAATCATCGGCTATTTGATATCAAACTTTTGGTATTTCGTAGTCTCGTAGTCATCAGAGGAAACCCACTTCATTTTTCTTAATGCAGCAACGTATCTTTTATATGCACTTTCCCACAGACAGGACAACACGTACCACCACCTTTGACCAGTTGTGGTGCACTGGATTGGATCCATATATCCATAGAGGTGGCTCGATCCTGCGACGCAAGCACCTCAAGAGAGCACTCAAGCGACTGAGCTAAATCCCGCCCCATATATTAATGAATGCACTGTAGGTTGTACATGTATATGTAATCAAGAAAGTGTGCAAACCATGTGTATGCTATAGAATGTGGGGTGTCGATTATATGTATTATAATGTATGTGAAGTGTACATTATCCGTGTGATAATCCACTGGGCGTGTTAGGTTATAATTATGTATAACAATGAATGTGATGTTTGCATTATATTATATTTACTAATGAATGTCGAAAGAAAGAAAGAAAGAAAGAAAGACATTTTGGCTGCTGTTATATGGTGTCGAACATATGGTTAAGGACCACACAAATAATGAGAGAGGAAACTCAATATCGCCAATCAATGCACTGCACTTTCTGACTAGCAGCAAGGGATTGTTTACATGCAGTATCACTGGCCCCGGTAATGTCGTGGTTAGGCCATCGATCTACAGGCTGGTAGGTACTAGGTTCGGATCCCAGTCGAGGCATGAGATTTTTAATCCAGATACCGACACCAAACCCTGAGTGAGTGCTCCGCAAGGCTCAATGGGTAGGTGTAAACCACTTGCACCGACCACTGATCCATAACTGGTTCAACAAAGACCATGGTTTGTGCTATCCTGCCTGTGGGAAGCGCAAATAAAAGATCCCTTGCTGCCTGTCGTAAAAGATTAGCCAATGTGGCGACAGCGGGTTTCCTCTAAAAACAGTGTCAGAATGACCATATGTTTAACGTCTGTCACGGGGATTCTATAATACCCGTAACTGAATAAAACACGATTATCAAAATATCTCTCCTAACTGTATATCTATTAGATCTCTCTGTAACAGGCTGTTAAACCCTAGTATGGCTCGTCTCTAGGTATGATCAGAGATACGATCTTATATAAGTATATATTAATATAACACGTTAGTTCTCTAGAAACACAACAAAAACACAATACACTTTGGAATCTGTATTAATCTACGCTGACAAATGTACAGCCGTAGTAGTTAATTAATAACAACAATAATAACAACCCAGAACTGATCACTTAATTAGTTAATCTCTAGGTGTCTAGTTACACAATATGCGAATCACTTCACCGTTACACAACACCCACGCGTGTGATAATTGAGAAACGCTTCCAGGAGAAGTTAATTAATAAAGGAATTACAACACCATTCCTAACTGGTTAATTTTTAATTAACCCTACTACTCGTTCAGTAACGTGTGATAATTTAGGAACGCTTCCAGGGGAACTTAATTAATACAGAAATTACAGCTCTATTCCTAACAGGTTAATTTTTAATTACCCCTAACTACTCATTCAGTAACCTTGTAACACAGAATTAATACTGGTACCGATCACAATAAAGACAATAACCTACAGTGTACCTAGGTCCGCTAGGATGACTGGCTAAGCTTTATATTACCAAATACTCATATAAAGTTAGAACAAGAAGTCTACGATTTACTTCGTCAGATGACCGAAGACACTGTCTAAAGAATATTGGTATAATACAGTATTAAAATATTTAAAAGTCACATCAATCACATCAAGGTTATACACAGAGCAGAAATAATATATTTACCAGTCCAAACGGACAACGTTCCCCCTGGACGCCTTCCAAATGTTTCTCCTCGATATCTCTAAAACACTAGCTATTTATTATAAATCAGGATTTTGCCTGGGGGTACAAGGCGGTACCTCACGTATCATCTCATATTCCAACTCTACTAGAGTCGGTATATTTCTCTCTGATCGTCAGACTTACTGACGCCATCGTCGCCAAATCACGGTTGTAAAAACCGCACTCGCAGAGGTATTACGTAACTACTCGCCACATGGCCTCCGCAGCTGGCTAAGGGTGTGTATTAGGCGTACCGATCGAGGACTGTCGCGCAGAAGTCTTACGTAACAAGTTGCCCATCTGGGCTTAAGTGCAATGAAACTGCACACGGCCCTCTAACACAATTAAAATCGCCACAGGCGAAACAAATTTAAGAGCATGTACCGTCACACACCCCCACCTCAAAAAGGATATTTCCTCTACTCTAGGAATAGGGAAATATACTACATTAAAACAAAAAGGTGCGTTAACCGACGCATACGGGCATTTATAACACATGTAATAATAAGGTGACTACCAGTAATCACACTGAGTCTCTGAGTCCCTGGTATACAAATATAATATATATAACAACAAAACAGAAATCAAGAATGTCAACACATATCATAACGTTCAACTTCGGGACAGGGCATCAGCGATTACATTGGATGTGCCCTTGATATGTCCAATGGTAATTGGGTATTCTTGCAGAAGAAGACTCCACCTCAAAACTCTCTGGTTGGAGGCTTTCATTAGGATGGTCCAGTCCGTCTTCGTCTTTTTGGAACAGCACAGCTCCAGCACCCACGTCACTGGCACCCACAGCTAGCTTGAACGGCATTCGGTAGTCTCGTGCTGCCATCACGGGAGACGAGTAGCGCATCTGCTTGATACGGTTGAATGACTTCTCGCATTCACCTGACCAATGGAACTTCGTTTCCTTCCTTTTCAGCGTCGCACGTTTTCCAGGTTTTCTCCGATAGGCATGCTGTCGAATCGGTGTAGCGTTGGGTTCCAAGCGCACATCTTGGCTTAAGGTATTGGTAACCGTTGGAAGGTCCCGACAAATGGAAACATTGTCTTGTATCAATGTAGTCAACTTTGCTCGCTGGGGGCTCAAGTCTGCTAGAATCTGGCCGTTGGCCAACTTGATCTCCGCAGTCTTGACGTCATCACAGGAAATTGAGTGTCTCTCAATTTGGACCGGTCTCTCTGGAACTATCGGCAGTCTGTCAAAATAACCTTTTAGCAAATTGATGTGACAATACCTACTTTTCCTAACCCTATCAGGAGTGTTTATCACATACCCTGTCTCATTAACCCGTTTGTGCACAACATAGGGCCCGAAATACCTGTTCTGCACAGAACCCCGTTTAATGGGAAGGTACAGCAGCACCTTATCCCCTGGTTTAAATTCCCGACTCCTAGCCTTCCTATCAAACACTGATTTTATTTTGCTCTGAGCATGGCTCAGTTGCTTCCTAGCTAGTTCGGTCGCCGGCAACCTCCTATCTCTAACTCTCTTATGTATTAATACTCCCTTGTCCACAGTTAACAATGTAGTGCGAACTGCCAACAATTTTGGATCAGCCCCCTGCTCTAGAATTAACTCTTGTCTATTATAAGGTAAATCCCCTCTATCAAACACAACTGGTTCAATTCCCCTCTGCGGGAGATCAACAGGTTCCACCACATTTAATTTGTCAGTTGACTTATCTACCATTTTACTGATAACCTCATCCACACCAATTTCATGGCTCACACACGTATCAGACAAATCACAAATATCCTCTAGGTCCCGTGCTAACCTACTGGTCATAGCCCTAGTCTTTACACACGCAGGATAACTAATCTCATCAACCTCACTCTCTCCTACTGGTAAAGGGCTGTCTTTAATTAACAACTGGTCACATTTCGGCTGACAATACTGACTAGTCAAATCATTACCCAACAAAACTCCTATGTTTTCAACGGGCAAGTCCTTCACAACCCCCATAATGACTGGTCCCGTCACAAACTTTGAACACAAGAAAACGTTATGTAACCGAACAACCATTTTTTCTCCTGTAACCGAGGTTAAGGCCAAACTACGTCCTATGTCTGAATTTTCAATACCAGCTAAACACTCTTGCGTGATCAAACTCTGACTACACCCGGTATCTCTATAGATTCATATTGCCTTAGGACACAACTCTTGTTTCACATCACAAACCATACCAGTGGACACATGCGGGTTTACTTTCTCTGCCATGGGACTAACCATTAACTCTCTCGCTAACGGAGCTGACCTCACTAAACCGACCACTTGCGCATTATCGCGTTTCCTTTAAAACAGTCCCCGATAAGATGGTTATCCTTTTTACAGTAACTGTAATGTGGACGAAAAGTTCGTGCATTGGCTGATAATGCAGGTCTATCCTTACTTTGCCCACCAGGTGCATTCCTGGCCTGACTAGCTGACCAACTAGATGACTCTCCCCGATAGTTACTTTCCCGGGGAAAACCTGGCTGAAATTTCTTCTTATCACCCTGTTGTAAAGAGCTACCCGGTACTGCCTGAGCTTTGTGTTTTAACACGTAATCATCTGCCACTATGCCTGCCTCCTCTATCTTTTTGACATCACGATCCTCTAAATGAATACGTAAGCTAACTGGTAATCCATTTTTAATGTCCTGTAAGATCAACAACTCCCGTAACTCGGTATATGACTCTACCTGATGAGAAACAACCCATTTATCAAACATCCCTGCCTTCTTAGCCACAAACTCACTATAAGACTGACCCTGCGTTTTTTCTCAACTCGCTATACCGTAAACGATAATCCTCAGGTCGTAATTCATAAGCCCTCAACACTGCAGTCTTAACTAGGTCGTACTGACTTGCTCGCTCATCACTCATTGAATTATAAGCTATACTAGCCTTCCCCTTAAACTTAGACACGGCTAACAATGTCCACTTAGACTGCGGCCAATTTAGCTGCTTAGCGGCCCGTTCAAAAAGTTGAAAGAACATGTCTACCTCCTGATCGTCAAATACAGGCACTGATCTATAAGCCTCCGACATGTTAAAACCATTTCCTGCCTCACGTCTAACTTCTTCAGTATTCAACTTTAACTCATGTTCCACTTTTAATTTTTCTAACTGGAATTCTCTATCTCTATGTCTATCTTCTCTCTCTCTCTTCTCTTTCTCTCTCTCTCTCTTCTCTTTCTCTCTCTCTCTCTCTCTCTCTCTCTCTCTCTCTCTATCCCTATCTTCTTTTTCTCTATCTCTATCTTCTCTTTCTCTCTCCCTCTCTCTATCCCTCTCTTCTCTTTCTCTCTCTCTCTCTCTCTCTAATGCACGTTCTTCTCTTTCGTACTCAAGCTTTTTAAAAGCTAACTGTTGTTCCATACTCAAGTCACTTATGTCTATCTCTGGAACAATCTCACTTTCTTCCATAACAGGACTATCACCAAAAACTTCCTGGATAATAATTGTCCTTATATCTCCTAAGGTTTTAGCTGATGTTAAATCAATTTCTCGCTCACCCGCGATTTCAACTAACTCGGCCTTACGTGCTCGCTTAATCTCCACTACACTGAGCGTAGGCCTATCCAGCAAATTCTTATCCATGTTTAGATATGACGCACTTATTATTAATTAATTTTCTAGTGAACAACGTTGCTACTTCTGGTAAATTTGTAAAAATATTTAATAAAGCCCCCATTTACAAACAATACTTTTTTAAATATGCATGTCCCGTTTCAGATCCGGGACGAGAGCCCCAATTTTCTACTCCTGTCACGGGGATTCTATAATACCCGTAACTGAATAAAACACGATTATCAAAATATCTCTCCTAACTGTATATCTATTAGATCTCTCTGTAACAGGCTGTTAAACCCTAGTATGGCTCGTCTCTAGGTATGATCAGAGATACGATCTTATATAAGTATATATTAATATAGCACGTTAGTTCTCTAGAAACACAACAAAAACACAATACACTTTGGAATCTGTATTAATCTACGCTGACAAATGTACAGCCGTAGTAGTTAATTAATAACAACAATAATAACAACCCAGAACTGATCACTTAATTAGTTAATCTCTAGGTGTCTAGTTACACAATATACGAATCACTTCACCGTTACACAACACCCACGCGTGTGATAATTGAGAAACGCTTCCAGGAGAAGTTAATTAATAAAGGAATTACAACACCATTCCTAACTGGTTAATTTTTAATTAACCCTACTACTCGTTCAGTAACGTGTGATAATTTAGGAACGCTTCCAGGGGAACTTAATTAATAAAGGAATTACAGCTCTATTCCTAACGGGTTAATTTTTAATTACCCCTAACTACTCATTCAGTAACCTTGTAACACAGAATTAATACTGGTACCGATCACAATAAAGACAATAACCTACAGTGTACCTAGGTCCGCTAGGATGACTGGCTAAGCTTTATATTACCAAATACTCATATAAAGTTAGAACAAGAAGTCTACGATTTACTTCGTCAGATGACCGAAGACACTGTCTAAAGAATATTGGTATAATACAGTATTAAAATATTTAAAAGTCACATCAATCACATCAAGGTTATACACAGAGCAGAAATAATATATTTACCAGTCCAAACGGACAACGTTCCCCCTGGACGCCTTCCAAATATTTCTCCTCGATATCTCTAAAACACTAGCTATTTATTATAAATCAGGATTTTGCCTGGGGGTACAAGGCGGTACCTCACGTATCATCTCATATTCCAACTCTACTAGAGTCGGTATATTTCTCTCTGATCATCAGACTTACCGACGCCATCGTCGCCAAATCACGGTTGTAAAAACCGCACTCGCAGAGGTATTACGTAACTACTCGCCACATGGCCTCCGCACCTGGCTAAGGGTGTGTATTAGGCGTACCGATCGAGGACTGTCGCGCAGAAGTCTTACGTAACAAGTTGCCCATCTGGGCTTAAGTGCAATGAAACTGCACACGGCCCTCTAACACAATTAAAATCGCCACAGGCGAAACAAATTTAAGAGCATGTACCGTCACAACGTCCAATAGCCGATGATAAGATAAAACATCAATGTGCTCTAGTGGCGTCGTTAAATAAAACAAACTTTACTTGCAGTATCCCACAGACAGGATAGTACATACGGCGGCCTTTGTTACACCAGTTGTGAAACACTGGCTGGAACGGGATGTAGCCCAATGGGCCCACTGTGTGGGACTCGATGCTAGACAGGCCGCGCATGATGTGAGCGCTTTACCACCGGGGTGGTAATACCACTGACTCAGATCACATTCTTATGGAGTATGGGGCGGGACGTGGTTCAGTAGTACAGCGCTCACCTGATGCGTGATCGATCTAAGATCGATTTCCGTTGGTGGGACCAGTGGGCTATTTCTCGTTCCAGCCAGTGTTGTCTGTGGGATGGTGCATATAACAGAACCCTTGCCCAGTGGTAAAGCGCTCGCTTGATGCGCTGTCGGTTTAGGATCGATCCCCGTTGGTGGGCCCATTGGGCTATTTCTCGCTCCAGTCAGTGCACCGTGACTGGTACATCAAAGGCCGTGGTATGTGCTATCCTGTCTATGGGATGGTGCATATAAAAGATCCCCTGATGCTAATCGAAAAGAGTAGCCCATGAAGTGGCGACAGCGGGTTTCCTCCCTCAATAGCTGTGTGATCCTTAACCATATGTCCGACGCCATATAACCGTAAGTAAAATGTATCGAGTGCGTCGTTAAATAAAAATGTCCTTTCTAGATACTGTGGGGTACAGGATATCATGGATATCATGGGTATGTTATAGGATAAATTTCCGTATTGATATCAAATGCTGTGGCCATCCGTAAATGTACCAAGGCCCAGTGCTCGCTAAAGCTAGACATGTAATCCGATGGATTACGATTGTCTATCATCAGTACCAACTAAATACCTACACTGACCCCCCCCCCTTCCTTTCTCTCTCTCTCTCTCTCTCTCTCTCTCTCTCTCTCTCTCTCTCTCTCTCTCTCTCTCTCTCTCTCTCTCTCTCTCTCTCTCTCTCTCTCTCTCTCTCACACACGCATTATTACTTAGAGACCTTGGAAATTTGCATATACCATTAAATTTGCATACCACGATTATCCGGGTTAATACACTAAATTAGCATATGGGTCTATAACATGGACATCATGGGTAAATTATAGAATATATATATATATATATATATATATATATATACACACACACACACACACACACACACACACACACACACACACGCGCGCACACACATTACATTATAATACATGATTAATATGACCTACAGATCTATTAACTTATTTAAACCTAAACTAATATTTCTGATTTAAACTGATATTTCTGTTTAAAGGATGTCGTCGCAAGTCTGTTATAGAGGGTCATGGGAAGGATGGAAGAGGTGGGGTGTTCAAGTGATGCAATACTCAAACGGAACACGATGTGTTAAAAAGTTCAGTATTCGGGATTTTTGTTATTTCATTTTCCATACCTCTCCGTTCGGTGAAATGCGTATAAGCGGGCAACATTGTGATGAAGTTGTACACTCGTTTGTCTGGAGGCTGTATCTCGATTACGGTAGGTTAATAAGCCATTACGGGCGATGAGTATGTAATGCTTTGGCACTAATTCGCGACACGTGCCAAGTTTCGGGTGTTCCGGCTAAACACCCAACTAGCAGCCAGTCGATGGTCGATGACGACCGGTCAACAGATGTACGTGGATATTCCACCATTCATCCCCAAGTACGCTTTTCTGGACACCGCTAGTCTTTAGTGGATTGTTATTTTTATATTTAGTTGTATTCTTATTATCCTATCCAGGTTGAACCACGCTCAGCGTCAAACACTGCTACTTGTATATTCGGTTCAAGCACACCACCCTGGACAGAGCAAAACCTTTTTGTCCCTTCATGTTTCTATTTTAATGTTTTCTGTGTATTATTTAGTGTAGATTCAAAAACATTGACCTAGATGGACACAAGGTGGGTTTTTTTGTCAGGTTAAATTAATGTTCATGCTTATATGGGCTTAAGAATAAAGCACATTGTCCTGGACACACACATACCTGGGCAATCAGTGATGGCCAGTGTTAATATTTAGTTATTGGTTGTTATATATACCGCACGAGAACTCGGCGTAGTGGATGTATACCTCCACACTGAGCCGTAGGCACGAAGTTGGGTTACAGCTACTATCGGCATCGAACTCAATATTTTCCACACTTAACTTTCGTCTACGAATATGTTTTTCTCTGATTGTGATGTAGTTGCTGCTATAGTTATAAATCTACGACGATTGCAATGGTGATGATGACGACGATGCTGATAACTAATGTTTGTTTAAATTCTTTCTAAAATTAAAGAACGCTGTCCTTGGCCAACGCTGCGTTTAAGTGTTCACTTTTTTTTAAAGAGGCTGTTTTTGTTGCTCTGTGGCTGACAGTGGGAAATAGCAGTCCTACAGGCGGGTGAAGTGGGAACTGAAATACTACTGCAAGCGAAGTGGGAAATGGCAGTCCTCTTAGAGGCGAAGTGGGAAATGGCAGTCTTCCTAGAGGCGAAGTGGGAAGTGGCAGTCCTATAGGTGAACAGAGTGGGAAATTAGATCCTACTACAGACGAAGATGGAAATGGCAAGCCTCCTACGGTCGAAGTGGTAAATGACAGTAATCTTAAATATGAAATGGGAAATGGCAGTTATCATACAGGCGAACTGGGAAATGAAGTCCTACAGGCGAAGTGGGAAATAGCAGTCCTCTTAAATGTGAAGTAGAAAATGGCAGTACTCTTAAATGAGAAATGGGAATTGAAGTCCTACTACACTACCGTAAATAAGAAATGGCAGTCATACTACATACGAAGTAGGAAATGGTACTTATGCTACAGGAAATGAAGTCCTACATGCGAAGTGGGAAACGACAGTTCTAGTACAGGAGAAGTAGTAAATGACAGTTCTATCACAAGAGAAGTAGTAAATGGCAGTTCTAGTACAGGAGAAGAAGAAAATGTCAATTCTACAACAGGAGACGACGTAAATGGCAGTCTTCCTACAGGCGAAACATCTGATCGTGACTCACGATGTCATACATGATACATATTATGACAATGCATTGCGAACGTGTTAATTGTCGCTTAGATTCAGTCATCTTGCTCCCTATAAATCATAGGCAAACAGTACTGACCAGTGGCCAGTAAGAGAGCTTGCGATGATTATGATATGGTCAGTAAAATAGGGTTGTGATGATTGTGATGTGGCCAGTAAGAGAGGGTTGTGATGATTGTGATGTGGCAAGTAAGAGAGGGTTGTGATGATTGTGATGTGGTCAGTAAGAGAGGGTTGTGATGATTGTGACGTGGCCAGTAAGAGAGGGTTGTGATGATTGTGACGTGGCCAGTAAGAGAGGGTTGTGGTGTGGCCAGTAAGAGAGGGCTGCGATGATTATGATGTGGCCAGTAAGAGAGGGTTGTGATGTGACCAGTAAGAGAGGGTTGTGATGTGGCCAGTAAGAGAGGGTTGTGATGTGACCAGTAAGAGAGGGCTGCGATGATTATGATGTGGCCAGTAAGAGAGGGTTGTGGTGTGGCCAGTAAGAGAGGGTTGTGATGTGGCCAGTAAGAGAAGGTTGTGGTGTGGCCAGTAAGAGAGGGCTGTCATGATTGTGATGAGGCCAGTAAGAGAGGGCTGCGATGATTGTGACGTGGCCAGTAAGAGAGGGTTGTGATGTGGCCAGTAAGAGAGGGTTGTGATGATTGTGACGTGGCCAGTAAGAGAGGGTTGTGATGTGACCAGTAAGAGAGGGCTGCGATGATTATGATGTGGCCAGTAAGAGAGGGTTGTGGTGTGGCCAGTAAGAGAGGGTTGTGATGTGGCCAGTAAGAGAAGGTTGTGGTGTGGCCAGTAAGAGAGGGCTGTCATGATTGTGATGAGGCCAGTAAGAGAGGGCTGCGATGATTATGATGTTGCCAGTAAGAGAGGGTTGTGATGATTGTGATGAGGCCAGTAAGAGAGGGTTGTGATGATTGTGATGAGGCCAGTAAGAGAGGGTTGTGGTGTGGCCAGTAAGAGAGGGTTGTGACGTGGCCAGTAAGAGAGGGTTGTGGTGTGGCCAGTAAGAGAGGGTTGTGATGATTATGATGTGGCCAGTAAGAGAGGGTTGTGGTGTGGCCAGTAAGAGAGGGTTGTGACGTGGCTAGTAAGAGAGGGTTGTGGTGTGGCCAGTAAGAGAGGGCTGCGATGATTATGATGTGGCCAGTAAGAGAGGGTTGTGGTGTGGCCAGTAAGAGAGGGTTGTGATGTGGCCAGTAAGAGAAGGTTGTGGTGTGGCCAGTAAGAGAGGGTTGTGATGATTGTGATGAGGCCAGTAAGAGAGGGTTGTGATGATTGTGATGAGGCCAGTAAGAGAGGGTTGTGATGATTGTGATATGGCCAGTAAGAGAGGGTTGTGATGATTGTGATGAGGCCAGTAAGAGAGGGTTGTGATGATTATGATATGGCCAGTAAGAGAGGGTTGTGATGATTGTGACGTGGCCAGTAAGAGAGGGTTGTGATGATTATGATATGGCCAGTAAGAGAGGGTTGTGATGTGACCAGTAAGAGAGGGTTGTGATTATTGTGATGAGGCCAGTAAGAGAGGGTTGTGATGATTATGATATGGCCAGTAAGAGAGGGTTGTGATGATTGTGACGTGGCCAGTAAGAGAGGGTTGTGATGATTATGATATGGCCAGTAAGAGAGGGTTGTGATGTGACCAGTAAGAGAGGGCTGCGATGTGGCCAGTAAGAGAGGGTTGTGATGTGGCCAGTAAGAGAGGGTTGCGATGTGGCCAGTAAGAGAGGGTTGTGATGTGGCCAGTAAGAGAGGGTTGTGATGTGACCAGTAAGAGAGGGCTGCGATGATTATGATGTGGCCAGTAAGAGAGGGTTGTGGTGTGGCCAGTAAGAGAGGGTTGTGGTGTGGCCAGTAAGAGAGGGCTGCGATGATTATGATGTGGCCAGTAAGAGAGGGTTGTGGTGTGGCCAGTAAGAGAGGGTTGTGGTGTGGCCAGTAAGAGAGGGCTGCGATGATTATGATGTGGCCAGTAAGAGAGGGTTGTGGTGTGGCCAGTAAGAGAGGGTTGTGGTGTGGCCAGTAAGAGAGGGCTGCGATGATTATGATGTGGCCAGTAAGAGAGGGTTGTGATGATTGTGACGTGGCCAGTAAGAGAGGGTTGTGATGATTATGATATGGCCAGTAAGAGAGGGTTGTGATGATTGTGACGTGGCCAGTAAGAGAGGGTTGTGATGATTATGATATGGCCAGTAAGAGAGGGTTGTGATGTGACCAGTAAGAGAGGGTTGTGATTATTGTGATGAGGCCAGTAAGAGAGGGTTGTGATGATTATGATATGGCCAGTAAGAGAGGGTTGTGATGATTGTGACGTAGCCAGTAAGAGAGGGTTGTGATGATTATGATATGGCCAGTAAGAGAGGGTTGTGATGATTGTGACGTGGCCAGTAAGAGAGAGTTGTGATGTGGCCAGTAAGAGAGGGTTGTGGTGTGGCCAGTAAGAGAGGGTTGTGGTGTGGCCAGTAAGAGAGGGTTGTGATGTGGCCAGTAAGAGAAGGTTGTGGTGTGGCCAGTAAGAGAGGGCTGTCATGATTGTGATGTGGCCAGTAAGAGAGTGTTGCGATGTGGCCAGTAAGAGAGGGTAGTGATGTGGCCAGTAAGAGAGGGTTGTGATGTGGCCACACACCTTCCCACTGAGTGGGCAACTGTCGGCCATAAGTCGTTTTACCTAACGTTTTTTTAACTGTACATCTTTGTTGTTCTGAGATACTGGAGGTAACAATTCCAATGTCTATCTCCAACATGTTAACGGCAAGGCGTCCACGCGTCGAAGTTTTCGTGTTTTCAATCGAGCTAGATATTTCGCAATTTAAACTCGAGATCAAACTTCCTGATTCAACCATTTTCCTTTAAATTGGCATTTAAATTTCTCAACAGACGCTGTTGAGATTCCCTTTTAAGTTTAGTTTAGCCGATATGCCGTTTGATTCACCCTGTCTCGTGTGGTGCACTGAAACTCGTGGCAAGCCATTCATTCATTAATTCCAATCTGTACCCTATTTAAGAATCGCATGGGGTCGTACTTATTGGAAATTCGAGGTTGGCAGTTGTACCCTATCAGATATATATATATATATATATATGTAGATGAAGACAATCTATTACTGTGTCGCGATTCATGTTTGCTATCACTAGGTAGGCACGATTATTACAGCGAGTCACTGGGTAAAACCAGTTAAACTTCCCCAGCTTTAGCATATACAACATTGTGATTCCACCGTCCAATACTTTTCTAAACTTGAACTAGAACTAGTATCAGTTAGCACGTACAATTCAATGTTGAATAAATCTTCCTCAGTACGGAATAACAAACAATACATTCAATAAATGGAATGCAGTTTATGGAACATAATGCCCTTTCAAATCTGTTAAGCAGCCACAAAAAGGGATATCGAAAAGTGCTTACTTAATACAGGTCAATGTATTCTACATAGACGATTTGGGATAATATACATGTGGCCTCTCGGCACGGGTGACTGCTTAATGCAGGTAGTCCTTGTTGCAGGTTTCACTGTATATGGTATGTGACTAGGTCGCGAGTAACAGGTACTGGAATTTGAGCCCGGAGGTTTAAGCATGGCTCCATCACTGTTTGGACAACTCTAATGAACTGTTCACATTTAATGGGCTTGTCGGAGGCGCTTTAGGTTGGACTATACCAATTCAAATCCCATAGGCGACCATGTTAATGTTTGTGTTTAAAAACACTATATGCAATATATCAACCAAACTGACCCATAAATATCAGTACTACAACCCCTACCTCAAAGTATTAACTGCAGATGGCTCATGGCTCATTTTCGGTATAACCAGATGTTTTTACAACACCCCTAGTTTCGCACAAAATTTTAGTACTTTTTTTTACATGTACCCCATACATGTTCCAAGCACAAGGCTACTTGACACAGTGGTACTAGATTAATTAAAATTGTATACATTTTTAGCCCAGATGAAACTAACTTTTTTTACAACCAACACACTCACATTTATAACCAATCACAGGACTTGTGGTGTTAACTTCTCTATCAAAAGTTCGGTGCACCTCGAACTTCGACCCAGCCGGAAATTAATTGGTATAGTGCTACCTATACAGCTATACGCCCATCTTTCTTCCGCTGTTTCCGCCTCGTTATGCCGGCAAGTTAGTACACGTGTTCCCCGGCTACAAAAGACTCACCACAAATCAAAACTGTCCTCTTCGTTAAACACAGAGGCGCACAAACAAAACAGTTCCCTTCTTAAAACACAGAGGCACACAAACAAAGCAGTACCCTTCTTTAAACACAGAGACACACAAACAAAACAGTTCCCTTCTTTAAACAGAGAGGCACACAAACAAAACAGTACCCTTCTTTAAACACAGAGGCACACAAACAAAGCAGTGCCCTTCTTTAAACACAGAGGCACACAAACAAAACAGTGCCCTTCTTTAAACACAGAGGCACACAAACAAAGCAGTTCCCTTCTTTAAACACAGAGGCACACAAACAAAACAGTACCCTTCTTTAAACACAGAGGCACACAAACAAAGCAGTGCCCTTCTTTAAACACAGAGGCACACAAACAAAACAGTCCCCTTCTTTAAACACAGAGGCACACAAACAAAGCAGTACCCTTCTTTAAACACAGAGGCACACAAACAAAGCAGTACCCTTCTTTAAACACAGAGGCACACAAACAAAACAGCAGTACCCTTCTTTAAACACAGAGGCACACAAACAAAGCAGTACCCTTCTTTAAACACAGAGGCACACAAACAAAGCAGTACCCTTCTTTAAACACAGAGGCACACAAACAAAGCAGTAAACACAGAGGCACACAAACAAAGCAGTACCCTTCTTTAAACACAGAGGCACACAAACAAAGCAGTGCCCTTCTTTAAACACAGAGGCACACAAACAAAGCAGTGCCCTTCTTTAAACACAGAGGCACACAAACAAAGCAGTGCCCTTCTTTAAACACAGAGGCACACAAACAAAACAGTTCCCTTCTTTAAACACAGAGGCACACAAACAAAGCAGTGCCCTTCTTTAAACACAGAGGCACACAAACAAAACAGTGCCCTTCTTTAAACACAGAGGCACACAAACAAAACAGTCCCCTTCTTTAAACACAGAGGCACACAAACAAAGCAGTGCCCTTCTTTAAACACAGAGGCACACAAACAAAGCAGTACCCTTCTTTAAACACAGAGGCTTTAAACACAAGGCACACAAACAAAACAGTACCCTTCTTTAAACACAGAGGCACACAAACAAAGCAGTACCCTTCTTTAAACACAGAGGCACACAAACAAAGCAGTACCCTTCTTTTAAAGACACAAACAAAGAGGTTCCCTTCTTTAAACACACAAACAAAGCAGTTCCCTTCTTTAAACACAGAGGCACACAAACAAAGCAGTTCCCTTCTTTAAACACCCTTCTTTAAACACAGAGGCACACAAACAAAGCAGTACCCTTCTTTAAACACAGAGGCACACAAACAAAAAAGCAGTACCCTTCTTTAAACACAGAGGCACACAAACAAACAAAGCAGTACCCTTCTTTAAACACAGAGGCACACAAACAAAGCAGTGCCCTTCTTTAAACACAGAGGCACACAAACAAAGCAGTACCCTTCTTTAAACACAGAGGCACACAAACAAAGCAGTACCCTTCTTTAAACACAGAGGCACACAAACAAAGCAGTACCCTTCTTTAAACACAGAGGCACACAAACAAAGCAGTTCCCTTCTTTAAACACAGAGGCACACAAACAAAGCAGTTCCCTTCTTTAAACACAGAGGCACACAAACAAAGCAGTACCCTTCTTTAAACACAGAGGCACACAAACAAAGCAGTACCCTTCTTTAAACACAGAGGCACACAAACAAAGCAGTACCCTTCTTTAAACACAGAGGCACACAAACAAAGCAGTACCCTTCTTTAAACACAGAAACACAGAGGCACACAAACAAAGCAGTACCCTTCTTTAAACACAGAGGCACACAAACAAAACAGTTCCCTTCTTTAAACACAGAGGCACACAAACAAAGCAGTACCCTTCTTTAAACACAGAGGCACACAAACAAAGCAGTACCCTTCTTTAAACACAGAGGCACACAAACAAAGCAGTACCCTTCTTTAAACACAGAGGCACACAAACAAAACAGTTCCCTTCTTTAAACACAGAGGCACACAAACAAAGCAGTACCCTTCTTTAAACACAGAGGCACACAAACAAAGCAGTACCCTTCTTTAAACACAGAGGCACACAAACAAAGCAGTTCCCTTCTTTAAACACAGAGGCACACAAACAAAGCAGTACACAAACCTTCTTTTAAACACAGAGGCACACAAACAAAACAGTTCCCTTCTTTAAACACAGAGGCACACAAACAAAGCAGTACCCTTCTTTAAACACAGAGGCACACAAACAAAACAGTGCCCTTCTTTAAACACAGAGGCACACAAACAAAGCAGTACCCTTCTTTAAACACAGAGGCACACAAACAAAGCAGTACCCTTCTTTAAACACAGAGGCACACAAACAAAGCAGTACCCTTCTTTAAACACAGAGGCACAGAGGCAACAAACAAACAGTACCCTTCATTAAACACAGAGGCACACAAACAAAACAGTACCCTTCTTTAAACACAGAGGCACACAAACAAAGCAGTACCCTTCTTTAAACACAGAGGCACACAAACAAAACAGTTCCCTTCTTTAAACACAGAGGCGCACAAACAAAGCAGTACCCTTCTTTAAACACAGAGGCACACAAACAAAACAGTGCCCTTCTTTAAACACAGAGGCACACAAACAAAGCAGTGCCCTTCTTTAAACACAGAGGCACACAAACAAAGCAGTTCCCTTCATTAAACACAGAGGCACACAAACAAAACAGTTCCCTTCTTTAAACACAGAGGCACACAAACAAAGCAGTGCCCTTCTTTAAACACAGAGGCACACAAACAAAGCAGTACCCTTCTTTAAACACAGAGGCACACAAACAAAGCAGTACCCTTCTTAAAACACAGAGGCACACAAACAAAGCAGTACCCTTCTTTAAACACAGAGGCACAGAAACAAAACAGTACCCTTCATTAAACACAGAGGCACACAAACAAAACAGTACCCTTCTTTAAACACAGAGGCACACAAACAAAGCAGTACCCTTCTTTAAACACAGAGGCACACAAACAAAACAGTCCCCTTCTTTAAACATAAAGACACAAACAAACCTTTTCGACTCTCGTGATAGTATATACGATACGTTTGCCATCTGGCTGCGTTTAATATTGTTGGCGAAACACTTGTACTTGTACTTGCTTCAGCTAGCTCAAAATATTCCTTTTTTATTGTTATGGCAAATTTAAAATTCATATGAAAACGTATCATTAAGTTTTAAACTCATACCAATGAAAATATAATTTATTGAAATCAGTTTCGGTGTAAAATCATCAAATGGCATTTGTTAAATTTTCTTTTGTGATACAAACGATTGATGGAACAGCTAATGTAAATCACGCGGTATTATAATGTGGACGGCATTGTTGATTACTTAAAACTAATGCAGATCAATCTGCATGGCTTGACTGTTCTAGCATTGTGTTTCCAACTCTGTATTAAAAGTGAGATTTAATATACATGTATATAATTTTATGGTAATTTGTCAAGAAACCTGTTTTTATTTACACAGCTATAAGTTGTATGCATTTTTTATAAGAGTCGCTATGAGTTTTAACACTTAATAACATGTTGTTATACGAGTTCTACCATCATTTACGTTATAGTTATATACCATTTCGTCGGTTCCTTTTTGACGGAAACGGACAATAGCTTTGTCTGGCACTTAGCCGATGTATTCTTTGTAATGCGTGTATTTCAATCACGAATCTTTCATTCATCAACACACTGGATAACTCGGACAATATAGCACACAGGTGGATGACCTGAACCTAGGTGTGGTTTAATTATGTTTTGAATTACTTTATTGAATAAATACAGCATAAATTGTCTGATATTATATCCAATGTCCATTAGGAAATTATCTAGTGTCTGCTTTTGAAGTATCTGGAGACATGCTCATTGTATTCTAATTTCAAATAACGCCAATTCATTTTGGAAGTTCTTTAATCAAGGTTATGACATTCCAAGTCTCATTAATGCGTTTCAAAAAAATTAAGATATACATTTGGAGTCTAATTCCAGATATCACACACCATTGGCTAAAATGATGTCTGATGCTGTAGCCTATACACTATTTTGATTGTACAAACGTTTGTTGTATTTTTGTGAAAATATTTTACATATTAAATGTCGATAAAATGAAAAACGATGGATGTAACAGCTGAAGGATGTCCTAAGGTCGGGTGTCACAGTTGGATCAGGATATGCTCATCGTTTACGAACAACTGATATCATTAATATTTTAACATACATTCACGTGCACATACCATCAGATTGTATGTAATTATATCCACGGAGTTCATTCCTATGTAGACTTAAACTCGTTAATCCAGTACTGAGAGGGACAGTGTCCCTTGCAAGACAGGCCAGACCGTATGTATTGTTCTAGGGTGTAGCAATCAACACTTAAACAAAGCACATGTCAGTACATCGTGCTAGCAGTTAATACCAAGTCAACCGCTGATTATGCTTTGTGCAAAAATAAACATTTGTTTATGGTAATAGTTCTCCTTTCAGATTAGATGGAACGTTGCGGGTAGACACAATAAAAAGGTTGCAGGTGAAGACACTAACGTTCTGTCTGTAAAGACTGGAACTGATGATATTACCACTGGAATTATGCATGTCGTTGGTCAAAACACTGACTTACATTGTTACGATGCAAAGCTAGGTTTAGAGAGTTTTTTTTATGTTATACTGAAAACATTGACAGCTAGTAATTGTATGTGGTATGGGACAATATTTTGTTAATGTTTAATTTGGTGAGCAAAGTTCACATCTTTTACATCTTAAATACAGGCCATTTACATTTGCTGTAGAACTTCGAGATATTTGTAATATGAAAAGTGCAATAGCTAAGAGGGTATTTTTGTTGGACAAATAGCTATGTGTCACGTTTTTCAGCTGTACTGTCAGGTGCTCGTTTGGGTGGGAAACTACGATGGTCTGAAACCAGAAACCTGGGGATAGCTGCATATAAACCAATGGACTCGTCACAAGCTCATGGTGTGAGATGTGAGGGTACATGGTTGATTGCAAACACGTATAAGTGAATGTTCGTGTGTATGTGGTGATTGGAAATGGGTCAGTAGTAATATCAAGTTTGTAGATGCCAGAGAACCAGATGACCTGGACATGGTTGTGGTTTTATGATGATTTGAACTGCTTTAGTTAACAAATACAGTATACATTATGTGATGATATTGAGATAACATACCAGGAAATATGTGAAATTAGTGACATTATTTTAGACATTCACTTTCCTCCGAGACAATATATCTGAGCATAACAATGCATGTATGTGCTATTATCCTGTCTATCGTTTGCGATGTTATATAATTAAAGAATAAAGTATTATTAGGAAGTTAGTGGGTAAATATATCAGTATACTATCGTATCTGTAAGACATTACACATTCGTATCTTAAATATAAACCAATCCCCGTCGGTGGACCCATTGGGTTATTTCTCGTTCCAACCAGTGCTCCACAACTGGTGTAACAAAGGCCGTGGCATATACTATCCTGTGTGTGGGATGTTGCATATAAAAGATCCCTTGCTGCTAATCGAAAAGAGTAGCCCATAATGTAGCGACAGCGGGTTTCCTCTCTCAATATATGTGTGGTCATTAACCATATGACTGACGCCATATAACCGTAACAAAATGTGTTGAGTGCGTCGTTAAATAAAGCAGTTCCTTCCTTCCTTAAATATAAACCAATTTGAGTCTTGATTTGGATCTTAAAAGAGGATTTACCTGAAGCCAGAAGTCGCGGCTTGGAACATCTAGACATAAACCAAATGATCCCCCCCCCCCCCCCCTCCCCCAAAGCTCTACTCTGAATTTTATAAGGTGCCAGTGTTACGTAAAATATATTGTGACGTGACTCTTTTCAGCTCCAATGCATGTGGTGATGGTGATTACAAAGCCAAATGTGTTAGTTACCAAACTATGCTATATATAGAACAGAGCTAGATGACCTAGACCTAGGTGTGTTTTGAATTGCTTTATTGAATAAATACAGCATAAACTGTCTGATTCATTGCCCATTAGGAAATTGTTGAAATTTGATTAATGCTACTTAGCACCTTTGGCGCTGTTAGAATTTGGTAGGTTATTGATACAATATTCAATGGGGTCATTTTAACAGTATAAAACAAAAACGCCTTCTATACCAATGTGTTCTGGGTATACCTGTACTGTATACTGTACTGGACTACAGGGGAATTGACTGGGAGAGGGGAGAGGGTATACTGGGGATAACTGATCGAGGGAGTGGGAGTCGGTGCTCTGATAGCGTGTGACTGGACCAAGCGTCAAAATAACCATATCTTAGATTCCAAATAACCGGCTGACGTTCCGTGAAACTAATATCCTTTGTTTACCACTGCTCGACACCAACACGGTATCAGGAGGTAACTCCAGTTTGATCAGTAGGATTAATATGTATTTTTATACTTATGAAATCTGTTAGGTGAAAATAAGTATCTGGTTACATAATAGCATTAAACATAACTCTACATGATCTGCTTAATTTAACATCGCCGTAGGAATATATTTAAGTACTCGTTTTCCAAACGATAACCAAGGTAAGGTATGGCATACATGTACCGTGTAAAGCAGAACGGGGCTCTACAGGCCCTCTGTCATCAAACCGCTTTCAACTGGCGATAATGGAAACGTGCTCAAATAAAACTGCCACTATAACGAGTCGGCCCATAATGATTCGGCCCACCCAATATCGAGATAGCACAATCTTCGTGTCAAAAGTTGTGGCGTATCATGACGCTTATAACAGTTAAAGAATTTTCATTCTCATCTAATAAGTGTTTTATTTTAGTCTCTATTTCCCAGATAACGTCTGTGGTCCTTGTGTGTTTACAATATCTCCCTATAGGCGACACCACCATTAGTCGATTCGTTACTCATTAAACAAATGATACAAACTTCTCATATGCCTATTGCATCATCTCTGATGATGGTATTTAAATAGCCCACTGATTTAAAGTTAATTGTTATT